>NW_016808231.1:4676627-4702706 GCF_001698545.2 Rhinopithecus bieti | reverse complement strand
AAAAAAAAAAAAAAAAAAAAAAAAAGAAATATCGCTGAATTCTTTTTCTCAGCAAGGAACATCCCTGAGAAAGAGAAAGGCCCCTGAGGTTAGGCCCCTGAAATGGCCCCTTTGGGGGCGGCTGTCTTTCATGGTTGAAAGCGAAGGGATGAAATAAGCCTTGGTCTCCTGTAGTGCTCCCAGGCTTCTTAGGACAAGGAAATTCCCGCCTAATAAATTTTGATCAGACAGGTTGTCTGCTCTCAAACCCTGTCTCCTGATGTCATCAATGACAAAGTGTGCCTGAAACTTCATTAGCAATTTTAATTTCACCCCATCCTGTGGTCCTGTGATCTCGCCCTGCCTCCATTTGCTTTGTGATATTTTATTACCTTGTGAAGCATGTGATCTCTGAGACCCACACCCTATTCATACACTCCTGCCCTTTTGAAAATCGCTAACAAAAACTTGCTGGTTTTATAGCTCAGGGAGCATCACGGAAACTGCCGACATGTGATGTCTCCCCCGGACACCCAGCTTTAAAATTTCTTTCTTTTGTACTCTTTCCCTTTATTTCTCAGACCAGCTGATGCTTAGGGAAATAGAAAAGAACCCACGTTGAATATCGGGGGTGGGGTTTCCCCTGATATGGGTGGATGGGTGGGTGGGTGGATGGATGGATGAATGGATGGGTGGATGGATGGGTAGGTGGATGGATGATGGATGGACGGGTGGATGCATGGATAGATGGGTGGATGGACGGATGGATGGGTGGATGCACAGATAGATGGGTGGATGGATGGAAGGGTGGGTGGATGAATGGATGGATGGATGGATGGATGGATGGATGGATGGATGGATAGGTGGATGGATGGATGGATGGATAGGTAGATGGATGGATGGACAGATGGGTGGAAAGAAGAATGGGTGGATGGATAGATGAATGGAGAGATGGATGGATGAGTAGACTAATGGATGGAAGGATGGATGTGTGGGTGGGTGGATGAGTGAATGGATGATGGGTGGATGAATGGATAGATGAGTGGATGGGATGAATGGGTGAGTAGATGAGTAGATGGATGATGGGTAGATGATGGATGGGTGGACAGATGGGTGGATGGAAGGATGGATGAATGGATGGATCGATGGTGGTGGTGGCAAAATGGAAGACCTTCCCTCAACCCCACTTGGGTTCCAAGAGACAGGAGAGGACCCAGATTCAGAACCAGAGAAGTGCTTGCCTAGGAATAGGCTGTGTCCTCAGGCCATGTCACCTAACCTCTCCAGGCCTGCTTCTCATTATTAAAAGGCACCAGAGGAGCTGCTTTCCACACCTTTCAAAATGTGACAGCCACACAAACTGAACTGCTGAGTTGCAGGGCCTCCTCTTAAAGCCTTAAGATCTTATTGGAGGGAAAGGTAAGCAGGCAGAAAGATGGAACTAACTTCAGGGAGCTCCTGAGCAGGAATGTGAACCCAAAGGGCTTAGTGGAGGAGCCCATGAGGAAGTGAAGTCATTTGGGGTGGGACACTGCAGGAGCCCAGCCAGGTGTGTGGGGACAGTGGCTGTGGTTAGGATAGTGGGACATAGTCAAAGGAGAGCCTGGGATGCTGGTCTAAGGAGGGCCTGGGATACTGGTCTAAGGAGGGCCTGGGATGCTGGTCTAACGAGGGCAGTCTGGGCTTCCTGGACCAGGCCTCCTGATCATTGGTGGCCACTTCTGAAAAGGGCTGAAGGCCGGGAACGGTGACTCACACTTGTAATCCCAGCACTTTGGAAGGCTGAGGCAGGTGGATCACAACGTCAGGAGTTCAAGACCAGCCTGGCCAAGATGGTGAAACCCTATCTCTACCAAAAATACAAAAATTAGCTGGATATGGTGGCATGCACCTATAATCCCAGTTACCCAGGAGGCTGAGGCAGAGAACTGCTCGATCCCAGGAGGTGGAGGTTGCAGTGAGCTGAGATCACACCACTGTACTCCAGCCTGGGCAACAAAGTGAGACTCTGTCTAAAAAAAAAAAAAACAAAACAAAAAAGGCCGGGCACAGTGGCTCATGCCTATAATCCCAGCACTTTGGGAGGCTAAGGTGGGCGGATCACGAGGTAAGGAGATCAAGATCATCCTGGCTAACACAGTGAAACCCCATCTCCACTAAAAATACAAAAAAATTAGCCGGGTGTGGTGGCGGGTGCCTGTAATCCTAGCTATTCGGGAGGCTGAGGCAGGAGAATGGCATGAACCCGGGAGGTGGAGCTTGCAGTGAGCCGAGATCACACCACTGTACTCCAGCCTGGGTGACAGAGCGAGACTCTGTCTCAAAAAAAATAAAGAAAGAAAGAAAGAAAGAAAGAAAGAGAAAAAAAAGAAAGGCCTGAAGACTCTGGGGCTGGGTAGAGATGGGGACCAGTCTCCTCACTCCTGTTCCCCTCCAGAACTGGACCGAGCCACAGCCACCAGCTTCAATGGCTGTTCAAACACCCCAGCCTCTGGGTTTGGGACCCCTGCCACCCACAGTGAGAAGACACAGCCTTCTAGTGGGGGACCCCTCCCTCTAGAGAGGGAGAAGTCATAAGAAAGTGAACTTCTCAGCAACACTCAAGAAGGTTCCACACACACGCTCACATGTTCACTGCAGCATTACTCACAACAGCAAAGACACAGAATCAACCCAGGTGCCCATCAACGGTGGACTGAATCAAGAAGATGTGGTACATCTACACCATGGAATACCACACAGCCATTAAAAAAAATAATCATGGCCAGGCGCAGTGGCTCACAATTGTAATTCCAGGACTTTGGCAGGCTGAGGTGGGTGGATCACGAGGTCAGGAGATCGAGACCATCCTCGCTAACATGGTGAAACCCCGACTCTACTAAAAATACAAAAAAATTAGAAAGGCATCGTGGCGGATACCTGTAGCCCCAGCTACTCGGGAGGCTGAGGCAGGAGAATGGCGTGAACCCAGGAGGCGGAGCTTGCAGTGAGCTAAGATGGCACCACTGCACTCCAGCCTGGGTGACAGAGCAAGACTCTGTCTCAAAAAAAAAAAAAAATTCATGTTGTTTGCAGAAACATGGATGCAGCTGGAGGCCATTATCCCAAGCAAATTAAGGCAGAAACAAAAAACCAAAGACTGCGTATTCTCACTTATAAGTGAAAGCTAAGCATTGGACACATGGACATAAAGAGGGGTGCAACAGACACTGGGAACTACTAGACAGGAGAGTGAGAAAGAGGACAAGGGTTGACAAACTACCTACTGGGTACTATGTTCACTATTTGGCTGACAAGATCAACAAAAGCCCAAACCTCAGCATCACGCACTACATCCATGTAAAAAACCTGCCCATGTACCCCCTGAATCTAAAATAAAGTTCACTCACAAGTTCTTCCTCTGAGGAGCTTCTGCAGATGAGGAAGTGCTTTCGCATCCTGCACCATCTCCTGCTTGGCTGCTGTGCCCAGGGCCAAGACTTTGAGGGGACTGCGTGCTGGGGCCTCGTGCAGAAGAAGAGCTGGGCCTCACGTCACAGAGCAAGCCAGTCCTGGGCTTTCGGCTTCTTGGTCCCTTACTCTTTTCATCACACAGGCAGCCAGGACCCAGACCTCCATCCCTTTCCCCTATCTACCTCACCCTGTGTCAGAGGCACACCCCCTAGGAGCTGGGCAATTCTGGTCAATTCTCCCCACCTGGGCAGCCACCCTCCTACCTAGCACCACTGCTAGGCTGGGCTGCCTCCTGAGAATCTATGCCCGAGCCAGCTGTCCATCCGTTCATTCAACACACTTGCCTGGATGTGTCTGCAGAGCTCCAGATCAGCCAGGGGGGCAACACATGAGCTGTGGAACAAAGAGGACCAAGGAAACAGGTACTCCCTCTACCCAGTGGAAGACTGTACCCTAGGAGAAAGCTCCCCCAAATTAGTGTCTCCCTAAAATTCATATCCACCTAGAACCTCAGAATGTGATTTTTTCTTTTCTTTTCTTTTTTTTTTTTTTTTTTTTTGAGACAGAGTCTCACTCTGTCGCCCAGGCTGGTGTGCGGTGGTGCAATCTCGGCTCACTGCAACCTCCGCCTCCTGGGTTCAAGTGATTCTCCTGCCTCAGCCTCCCAAGTGGATGGGATTACAGGCAGGCACCACCATGCCTGGTTATTTATTTATTTATTTTTGTATCTTTAGTAGAGACAGGGTTTCACCATGTTGGTCAGGCTGGTCTTGAACTCCTGACCTCGTGATCCGTCCCCACCTTGGCCTCCCAAAGTGCTGGGATTACAGGTGTGAGCTATCACAACCAGGAAGAATGTGACCTCCTATGGAAATAGGGTCTTTGCAAATGTAATTGGTTAAGATGAGATCATACTGGATTAGGTGGGCCCTAAACCCAACGTCTTCAATGTCCTTAGGTGATGAGGAGAGGACACAGAGACACACAGACAGGGCAGAAGGCCACATGATGACAGAGGCAGAGAGTGCAGTGATGAAGCTGCCACTCAAAGAACGCCAAGAATTGCTGGCCACCACTGGATGCTGGAAGAGGCAAGGAAGGATCCCCCTTAGACCTTTCAAAGGGAATGTGGCCCTGCCAACACCTTGATTTCAGACATTTGGGCTTCAGAATTGTGAAAGAATAAATTTCTGTGGTTTTGGCCAGGCACAGTGGCTCACACCTGTAATCCCAGCACTTTGGGAGGCCGAGGTAGGATCACTTGAGCCCAGAAGTTCAAGACCAGCCCAGGCAACATGGTGAGAGCCCCGTCTCTGCAAAAAATACAAAAATTAGCTAGCGTGGTGGTGCATGCCTATAGTCTCAGCTACTTGGGAGGCTGTGGTGGGAGGATCACTTGAGCCTGGGAGGCAGAGATTGCAGAGAGCAGAGATCGCACCACTGTACTCCAGGCTGGGCAACAGAGTAAGACCCTGCCTCAAAAAAAAAAAAAAAAATTGCTGTGGTTTTAAGCCATTGAGTTTGTGGCAATTTGTTACCGTAGTCCCAGGAAGATCACATAGGAACCAACACCTAAGCCTGGTGCTGTGAAATCTTCCCAACACCATTTAACACTGAGCCGATCGTTTTCACCATTCCCATGGCCCCAGACCCTGTCGTCACCATCCTGGGGCCCACATGCTCTGAAACCCAGCTCGAGCCCCCCTTCCAGGAAGCATTCCCCGACAACCGCTCCCCCTTTCTCTGCACCCTCAGGCTGCTTATTTTTAGCTGCGGATTACGTCTACCTTATATGGTTCTCTATTCATGTCATGAGCAGGGGCTGTCTCCCCTCCTAGTCTGTAAGCTCTTTGAGGACAGAGAATCCCAAGGATATTAACAGTCCTGAGCAGGGGTGGCGTGTTGATGGATTCCCCTGGTTGGTCAAGTTTCATGATATTTCAGGAAACTGGAGGCAAATATCAAGTTGCCTCACACTCACAAGAGTGATAACCTGCCATTCTTGTCATAGTCCTTTTAACCTCAAAAAGTATCTGGTATCAAAAAATATTTTAAGCATCCGATAACCGTTTTCTTATTATAGTCACGAAACAGCCTATATAGGGCAAGGATCATTATCCCCACTTTATGGGTGAAGAAACAGACGCAGAGATAGTCAGGGACTTGGCAGCTGATTTGTGATAAAACCAGCATTTGCTCTGCCCCCAGGTTCCGGTGCTCCCACTGTGCCCCACCCCAGGCCAGCTGCTCTGCCTCTGTGTGGGCAGCCCCAGGTGAGGAGGGACTTGGTGGGGTACCCACCGGCTTAACTACCAATTCAGAAAGGAAACAAAGGCAGGAAAGGAGGTGGGCTGGTGTCTTCGGAGCCCAAGGCCAGGGTGGTCTCCCCAGGACAAGGCGAGTACTTGACACTTCTCCAGTTCTTTTCCAGATTCTTCCCAAGTCCTAGAGAGCACTCCTGATCTCTTGATCTCCTTGGGTAAGGTCAAGAAAGACAAGTAATCATCTACGACTTGACACTAAGTAACCAACAAATCGGCTACAGGCTCTCTGGTGGACACGGGCACAGGCGGTCACATCAGGCCCTAAATGCTGTGTAAACTGGATGCCCATCAGAGGCATGGCTTCCAAAAGAATGGCTTGGTCAAGCCTTTACCTATTGTCATCTAGCGGAATTTTTTTTTTTTTTTTTTTTTTTTTGCTACAGAGTCTTGCTCTGACACCCAGACTGGAGTGTGGTGGCACAATCACAGTTTACCGCAGCCATGACCTCCTGGGCGCAAGAGATCCACCTGCTCCAGCCTCCCAAGCAGCTGGGACCACACGCATATGCCATTACGCCTGGCTAACTGTTGTATTTTTTATAGATATGGGGTTTCTCCATGTTGCCCAAGCTACTCTCGAACTCCTGGGGTCAAGCGATCTACCCGCTTCAATCTCCCAAAGTGCTGTGATTGCAGGCAAGAGCCACCATGCCCAGCCTAGAGGAAATTCTATGGGAGAAAACTGAGCTGGCCTAGGTCCTAGCCAAATGACTACCTGAAGGAGGACCGGGGGCTGCAGTTTTGGCAGCAATCCAGTGGTGGGGGGCGGCGGGGGCTCCCAAACCCAGGGACTCTCCCCTGAGCTTCTAGCACAAGCCACTTCCTACAGGCCCAGAACTCCAGGCCAGACTTTGCCTGCACCTGTTTGAGCTCAGAGTACAGTCCCTGTTCTAGAGGCATCCAAAAATATCTGAGAGAGAGGGGAACAGGGAGGGGCTATCTGGAAGAAAACAGGCTAGAATCTTCAGAGGGCTGAGAGAAATAACCACTTGGCTCAGCATTCAAGGCTCTTCCCAACTGGCCCCAACTCATCAGGGTGGCCTAATCTCCCCTGAACATGAGCCCCACATTCTAGCCAAAGTTAGTGTCATCCTGTCCCTGACAGTGCGGTGCTCTGAGCTTCCTCACCTCCTGGCTTTTTTCACCATCTTCAGATGTCTCTGCCTGCACAAATCATCTGTCATTCATTAGACATTGTTGACTGCCTTGAATGAGCCAAGCGTCGTGCTACACTGTTAGTGACGAAACACGGGCAAATTAAACAAAGGCACAGCTTCCACCCTCCCCAAGCTGACCATCCAGCGATCGTCCCCTCCCTGGAAGTTGGGCTGAAACTCTGTCCCTCTGCACAGCCAACCTTCCCAACCATCTTCTGAACTTCAACCAGAGTGAGCAGAGGCTGCCGGCTGGGGGTGTTAGTTACATTTTTTTTTCAGTGTGTGTCATCTCCCCAAATAGAAGGTCGGCTCCTGAGGGCAGAGACACAACTCGTTCCCGCCTGCACAGTGCAGCTGGCCAGGACCTCACAGGGCTGACAGGGGGCTGAGAGCTGGGCCTCGCAGGGAGGGACCCACAGCTGCCTTCCACCTCTCCCTGCTCTCATCAAATGCCCCACTCTCTCTGCTCCCTGCAGTCCCTGAGGCATCTGAGTCTGAGATCGTGCCATACCCTCATGCTTCTATTTGATCCTTTTGTGCCCTCATCCCTAACCTGAGTCCATCCTGCTTTTCTAACCTAAAGGGGGACTCCCTTTAGGAAGCATCTCTCACTTCTTCAGGACTTGGCACCCAACCTATCCTCTCCTGCCAGAGTTGGCCACAGCCTGCACTCATTCTGTGCTCTCTTTTTTTTTAAATGTGGGGTCTTGCTCTGTTGCCCAGGCTAAAGTACAGTGGTATAATCTTGGCTCACTGCAACCTCAACCTCCCAGGCTCAAGCCATCCTTCCACCTTACGCTCCCGAGTAGCTGAGACCACAGGTATACCCAGTACATCCAGTTATTTTTAAAATTTTTTGTAGAGACAAGATCTCATTGTGTTGCCCAAGCTGGTCTGGAACTTCTGGGCTCAAGCAATCCTGCTACCTTAGCCTCCCAAAGTGCCAGGATTACAGGTGTGAGCCACTGTGCCTAGCCTATTAATTAAATGTAATAAATTACACTGGCTGCTCCGGGAGTCCCTCTGTGAGGGACGATGAGGAAGTGACAGGCAACAGGCATGTCCCCAAAGTAGGGAGGCAGCTGGGACCTTGACTCCAAGTAAAACCACCTTCAGGGTTGCAGAGGGATGAGGGAGGCTGAAATCAGGTGGAACAGGACTTCTCTGATCTTAGAGAAGGATGACAGCACAGGCTGCCACCATCGAGGAAACGGATCAGTTTCCAGAAATGCAGTTAAATCCATCCCATTTGCTAAACTGCACCCACCCTGGCCACGTCCTGCTGAGGATACCCAGCTGGGGATGAGCACAGGGGACTGGGACCTCTCGAGCACTGGGCAGATCCTACTTAGCAGCCGTGCTCATCAGGACTCCAGTTCATTCATTCATTATTTCACCCATTCAGGACCTGGAAGAGAAATGCCTGCTATGTAGCTCAGTCCCTCTGCACTCAGAACCGGTGAACTACTTACCACCTCTGTGTTGAGATTTAGGAACTTTGGGTAAGACCTTGCCTGCCAAATGGGAAATTCAGTCTTAGAGACACCTTCCTTGAGCTAAAATCTTCTGAATGCTCTGAAACAACAGACAGACTTGAGCAAAGTGCCCGTCTGTGCTGCGAGTCACTGGTCTCCATTGCAATGAGCTGCAGCTCCTCCCCTGACCAGGGTCTTGGTGCAGGGACAGGGGTCGGAGTAGGGGCCCAGTGTGGGTAGGGAAGGGAGACCCAGGAGGGAATGGAGGAGCCAAATAGGGTGAAGGTAGAGTCTGAAGATCAACTTTTAGCTCTAAGAAGACAGGTGAAGTCAGGGGTGAGGTCCCTGAGGAGCCAGGACTCCCAGAGCAAACTCGGGAGAGAACAGAAGCCAGCCCACCACCTTGAGCCAAAGTGAGTCCTCACGCCAAAGTGAGTCCCACCAATGCACCACGAGAAGGCACAGGCCTCACAGCCAGAAACACATCATGAAGGGGACCTGAAGCTGGACTCCCATCCCCAGTCCACAAGGAAGAATGAAAACCAAAGTCAGCTGCGTGCAGTGGCTCACACCTGTAACCCCAGCACTTTGGGAGGCCAAGGCAGGAGAATCACTTGAGCCCAGGAGTTTGAGACCAGTCTGAGCAACATAGTGACATAGTGAGACAATGTATCTACAAAAAGTAAAACTAGCTGGGCGTGGTGACAAGTCCCTGTAGTCCCAGCTACTCTGAAGGCTGAAATGGGAAGATCACTTGAACCCAGGAAGTTGAGGCTGCAGTGAGCTATGATTGCACTACTGCACTCCAGCCTGGGAGACTAAGTGAGACCTTATCTCACTTATAAAAATAAAAAAGAGAGAGAGGACTACGGTCATCATCTGGGTAACTCAGGCCACACGTCTACCGCGTCAATTTCCACTTAAAAAAGCTAACCCAGCTGGGCCCGGTGGTTCATGCCTGTAATCTCAGCACTTTGGGAGGTCGAGACGGGTGGATCACGAGGTCAGGAGATCAAGACCATCCTGGCTGACATGGTGAAACCTCATCTCCACTAAAAATACAAAAGAAAAAATTAGCCGGGCATGGTGGCAGGCACCTGTAGTCCCAGCTACTTGGGAGGCTGAGGCAGGAGAATGGTGTGAACCCAGGAGGCGGAGCTTGCAGTGAGCCAAGATCGCGCCACTGCACTCCAGCCTGGGTGACAGAGCGAGACTCCTTCTTAAAAAAAAAAAAAAAAAAAAAATGCTAAACGGGCCGGGCACAGTGGCTCATGCCTGTAATCCCAGCACTCGGGAGGCAGAGGTAAGCGGATCATGAGGTCAGGAGATCGAGACCAGCCTGACCAACATGGAGAAACCCCATCTCTACTAAAAATACAAAATTAGCCGGGCTTGGTGGTGCATGCCTGTAATCCCATCTACTCAGGAGGCTAAGGCTGGAGAATCACTTGAACCCGGGAGGCGGAGGTTGCGGTGAGCCAAGATCGTGCCACTGCACTCCAGCCTGGGCAACAAGAGCAAAACTCCATCTCAAAACAAATAAATAAAAGTTAAAAAAAAGAAAAAACTTTTCTCAGCCAGGTGCACTGGTTCACGCCCATGGGAAATCAAGGCAGGTGGATCACTTAAGCCCAGGGATTTGAGACCATCCTGAGCAACACAGTGAATCCTGCCTCTCCCATAAAAAACAAAATTAGTCGGACATAGGGTAGTCCTAGCTACTCGAGAGGCTGAGGTGGGAGGATTGCTTGAGCCCAGGAGGTGGAGACTGCAGTGAGCCTTGATCAACCGCTGCACTCCAGCCTGCACAACAGAGTGAGTCCCTGTCTCACAAAAATAAATAAAAAGGGAAAGAAAAAAATTTTCTCTTCCTCTGTAAACCCATCTGCTTTTAAGTTACTGTTGCTGGCCTTTATTTCTTCCAAACTTAATTTTTAAAAGTTTCTATGTCTAAAGATGTTGCCTCCTCATCCTCACTAAATACCCTCAAACCCTCCTCATCGGCCAGTGACCTGCTGGTTGTCAGAAGCGACAGCTCCTCTCCCTCAGCATCTCTGTGATATTTAATCCTGCTGGCCACCCGCCTTCTTCTAGAAGACCTGGGCGTGCAGGTCACTGTTTCTTCTTGGGTCCCTTCCTATCTACCTATCTTTCTGATAAATTCATTTATCGTCTTTCTCTTCCTACTCTTCAAACTCAGTGTTCATCAAGGATCGGTCCTTGAATCTTTGTGTCTTCCTGGTACAGCTCCCTGGGTGACCTCAGAGCCTCCCTCTCATCTTTATGTAAATGAATCTCACTCCTAAATGCCCTGACCTGACATCCCTCCTGAGCTGCAGTCCTGCCTTTCTAGCTCCTGCCACCTCCATCCAGATGCCCCACGAGTAGCCAATCTTCATAATGACCCAAACTGAACTTTTTTTTTTTTTTGAGACAGAGTCTTGCTCTGTCACCCAGGCTGGAGTGCAGTGGTATGATCTCAGTTCGCTGCAACCTCTGCCTCCCAGGTTCAAGCAATTCTCCTGCCTCAGCCTCCCGAGTAGCTGGGATTACAGGCTCATGCCACTATGCGTGGCTAATTTTTTTGTATTTTTAGTAGAGATGGGGTCTCATCCTATTAGTCAGGCTGGTCTCAAACTCCTGACCTCATGGTCTGCCCTCCTCAGCCTCCCAAAGTGCTGGGATTACAGGTATAAGCCACCGCATCCAGCCCTGAACTATTTTTTTTTTTTTTGAGGGAGGGTCTCACTCTGTTGCCCAGGTTGGAGTACAATGGTGCAATCACAGCTCACTACAGTCTCAGCCTACCGAGCTCAAGCGATCCTCCTGCCTCAACCTCCCAAGTAGCTGGGACTACAGGCACCTGCCACCATGCCCAGTTCATTTTTTCTATTTTTTTGTTTTTTTAAATTTTCTATGTTGTCCAAGCTGGTCTAAAACCCCTGGGCTCAGGCATCCTCCCGCCTCTGCCTCCCAAAGTTCTGGGATTACAGGTGTGAGCCACTTCACCCAGGCCCAAACTGAACTCTTAACATCTATTCCTCTCTCTCATGTTCCCAGTCTATTTTTCTGGAAAGATCATTCTCCCAGCGACCTCGACAGAACCTTTAAGGGCCCCCTCCCTGGGCCTGGCTCCCAAGCTGGGAAGGCCAGGGATTCTACACCAGCTATCAACTGGGTCCACCCCTTCTCTCCACTCCCAACCTCTCGCCCAGGTCCACACTCCCTCACCTACCTCTCTGGTGTGGCTGACTCATCAGTCTCCCCTCGCCCTACTCTTCCTACAGAAAACTGCCAGATAGATCTTCCCTGAGCCCTTGGTGGTGACCCACTACCCACCAAGCAAAGCCCTGCTTGGCCTAACAAGGCCCTTCACACTTCAGCCCCAACCTTGCCTTCCAAACACGTCCCACCACCCCACTTCCATCTGCCCACCTTCATGCAAGACAGAACAACGTTCCCCTTTCCTGGGTCTCACCAGAGCCCAGTTGCTCTGGCACCTGAGTTTGCTCCTCTTGTTCCCTCATCTCAGAATTCCTTTCCTGCCATCTTTCTGTTCTGAATCCTGCTTTCCTCAAGGCCCAGCTCAAATATTCCCTCATCCGGAAAACCTTTTCTGATCTGATCCACTCAGCTCAAGATGGTCTCCTCCCTGCCTTCAACCCACCTTGCTTTTCTCATGCCTCCCCAATGACACTGATGTGTATCCCGTTTGACCAGGTTCAGCTACGTGCAAGGCGGAAGACACCTCCTCTCCCCTACTGGACTATAAACATTGAACATAAAATGCCTGTCTCAATTCCCCTAGCACCATACCTTAAAGACAACAGGGACGCAGTAAACGCCGGATGGGCTCACGAATGATGAAGCCTGGTGAAGTGTTTGAATGAGTGATGTTTATAGGGAAGGGGATGCGCTGCCATGAGGCCTGGATTTGGGTTTGGAGCAGGGCATATGCCCAGGAGACAGAGCTAAGCCCAGGCGCTCCATCCCACAGCCATGGCCCTCCCGGCTCCCCACTCCGCCAGCTGCCTTGTTCCAGCTAGGATGTACAGGGCCTAGCCCTGTCCTTAGCCCTGCAGGCCAGGTCAGAGAACGGAAGCAGCTGTCCTCCTCCTATGTCCATAGGCTGACTCTCCCCAGCCCACCATACCCAAGTAGGCACCAAACAGCCAGCTGGATGCTACCGGCCTCATCTGGACCTCCCTCTGGGGGATAAGTGGGTAAAAGCACCGGCCAAGGAGTGGAAAGGACTGAATTCCAGCTCTGGCCTGCAATGAATTCACTGTTTGACCTTCACCGTAATACCCGGATGTGGGACAAAACCAGCAGTTCCTAAACAGCAGTTCCACAGGCCACCATGCCAGGTGCCACTTTTTTTTTTTTTTTTTTTCTTGAGACAAGGTCTCGCTCTGTCACCCAGGCTTGAGTGCAGTGGTGCAATCACAACTCACTGTAGCCTTGACCTCCTGGGTTCATGTGATCCTCCCATCTCAGCCTCTCCCATAGCTGGGACCACAGGTATGCACCCCTACACCCAGCTAATTTTTTGTGTTTTATTTGAGAGACAGGGTGTCACTATGTTGTCTAGACTAGTCTCAAATTCTTAGCTTCAAGTGATGCTCCCACCTTGGCTTCCCAAAGCGCTGGGATTACAGGTGTGAGCCACTGTGTCCGACCAAGGTGTCACTTTTTTGAGGGATGTGTTCATTACCACGGCCCAGTCTAGTGCATTCCAGGCTCACTGTGGGACCAGATGTCCCCTACAGGCTTGCCCAGCAGCACCAAATGAGGAGTCAGGGAACCAGCTGTGGGGAAAAGGCTTCTGGGGTCTGTTCTCTGCCCAAGACCCCTGAGCTTGCTGCATTTTCTCAGCAGCCCTCCCACGGCGGATCCTAGCATCTGGGCTGCCCTGTTGAGGAAACTGGAGTGCTGGCCTCTTTCCAGAAATAACCAGCGAGGAGTGGGAGAGAAAGGGGCAGGGAAAGGGCTTCCTGATCGTCACTGTGCACCCTTGTCTCACATGGCAGGCACTGAGCCGTGGGCACTCACAGAGGGGCAGCCCCAGCATGCACCAGCCCTTCGCCACTGGGGTGGCCGAGTGGGGCCAGGGCAGATGGGCAAGTCTGAAACTATGGCTGGAGCTGGAGGAAGGATGAGGGATGGACAGGAATCCCCAGATCCCCAATCTCTGTATCAAGCAACAGGAAGGACAACAGGAAGCAAAGAAGTCCCAAATTCTGCCTTTAGCAATAAACACCAATGGCTTAAACCCCAAGAAATGCTTTCTCGGCAGATCCCACTCTCCAGGGAAACCAAAAGCATAGCTCTTCACCCTGCAAACGAAGGAAGCTCCCCCAGGATGGTCTTATCCACTGCACCCTTTCTCCTCCTTTCACACTCACCCTACAGGGAGAGAGGGGCTTGGGAGTGCAGGCAGGGTCTGTCACAGAGAGACAGGCTGAGGAAAGGAGAGGACCCTGGACCGGGTGTGCCTGTCCCTGACTCGCTGTCTGGCCTCGGAAAAGTCTTCCTGTTCCTCTGGGTTTCCCTCCCTCCCCTGGATGGTGGGGAGACTGATCAAATCATTGCTAGGGGCCTTTCCCACTGCTTTAGGGAGGAATAGCCCCAAACCAGGACTCCCAAAGAGGAGGGCCCCGTGGGTACAAGGGCCTGAGTGCAGCACATCGGGAGGTGGAGACCAGGAATGCCCCACCTGGCTGCTCCTTCCCTGTCCTGGCATGGGCATGGGCGATGGGTGGTCGGTGACGGAGGGGCGCTTGTCTCCTCACAGGGAGGCAAGAAGGAGGGCTGCAGAGCCCACCACCCCAGTCCAGAGCAGCACAGGAGCAACAAGGGGAAAAAGCCAGAGGAGAAGCTCTGCGGGGTCCCGGGCCTAAGAAGCAGGTGGAAGTGGTGAGCGAGAATATCTGCCGCCACCCGGCCGAGGAGCAAGCAAAATAGCGAGGGAAGTTAGCACACAGCAGAGAGATGACGGAAAGAGGTCAGGAGCCAAGATGCGACCTTTGGGTGGAGTGGTATTTACCGGGGTGGCCCAATTCTAGAGGGGGAATCGCCCACTAGGAAAGACTGTCATGATGGGGGTGTGAGGAAGCCACCTTGTGGGTTAGAACCTGCTGGTGGATACAGGAGGAAGCCTCTTCTGGGGTACACAGTCCACAGAGGGGCAGAGTCCTGATAAAATCCACCACTGTGGATGAAACCCATAGCCCAATACTGAGCAGGAGCAGGGACAAAGGGAAGCTTTACGCAGGAGGTTGGGGCGGGGCAGACGCATGCTGTGGGACCCAGGAAGGAGAGACAGCAGAGAGAATAGACCTTTGCACAAGCACCTGCCTGCCTCCTTTCCCCACAGCAAGAGCCCCCAGCAAGGCCTGCAGAACATTCCAGATGGCCAGTTCCCTCGGTGGGAGGAAAGATAAAGGATGTCCCTAAAAGGCCAAAAATTCCTGGGGCCCAGTGTGTAGAAGCCCAGCAGCTGGGGCTGGGCTGCAGCAGAGGAGGGGCCACGAAGGCAGAGGGTGGCAGCGGCTTGGGGCTCCGGATCCAATTACGCAGCTGTTTCCATACTTAGCCGCCTGACAGCCGCCTGGAATACTCAGCACTCAGCCGCTGCAGCCCTGCAAAGCCCAAATTAACTCAAGGACAGACAAGGGCAGGGCCCAGCAGCACTTGCAGCGGCCAGAGCCCCCCACCTTACATCTTGAATCCCCAAGACATAGCTTTTGTTCCCACTCGCTGCCTGCTCTCCTTGCTGGGCCTGTGCCCCTGCAACCCCCTATTCAACCTCAAAGACCTGAAAGGCTGGACCCTGGGCCTCTCCAGACCCAGGTACGAACCTAGGCTCAAAGCCCCGCTGGGGGAAGACTGCCAAGTCATGAAAAGACATGGTGGGAAGTCTGGATCCTAGGGGGATCCCCAGAGCACCTCCCTAAAAGCATTCCCCAGGGGAACCTGGCCTCAGGAACCTTAGGAACAAGAGAGGTGGCAAAACAATCTGGCATCTCCTCCACAGCCTATAGATAACCCCCATGCTGCAACCCAAGCCACCTCTGCTACCCGAAGGGCTGAGACGCCAAAGGGAAGCGTCAGCACGCAGAGACAAGCCCCTTTTCTGACGGAAGCCCCCACCCTGAGCAGAGGCTCCACTCCAGAACGGGCCCCGTTCCTCTTCTGAATTGCATCCAATTCTCTTTCCAGCCCAACCGCCAGCTCTATTTCCGATCTTATCCCAAACCAACTCCAATTCTATCTCACTGCTCCCAAAACGGTCCCCACCTTTGCCCAGTGTATCCCCCCTGTCCTCAATCACACAAACCCAGGTCTCTTGCTGGAGTAGGGCCTCCGCCTTATCTCCCACCAGGTGGGAGGGTCACCTCAACGACCTCCAGCTCCCAGACTGTGCTATTTCGTCCATCTCAGAGGCTCCCCTGTCTTGCCTTTCAGGGCCCTCTTTCCCATATCTACTGGCCAGACTCCTCTCTGACCCGGTTCACAGCTCAGTTCTGTTTGCTGTTCCCACTTCCTCTGGCCTCCCTGAGAGCCCCACAACTGCACTCCTTCTCTCCAGCACCCAACTCTTTCTCCAAGGCCCCAGGCCTGGGGAAAAGAGAAGGGTAAGAAGACAGCAGCCAACAGCCAGGGTTTGCCATCAGCCCCGACCCCGTACCCCACCCATGGTAGACAGAAAACCTTGGAGGAAGTGTGGGGGCGCAGTCTGGGCTGGGTCATGCTGGGAGGGGCCCTACCTGCTTGTCCTGAGAACAGGAGCGAGGCCAGGAGGCAGCCGAGCAGGACCAGCGCCCTCATGGTGACTGCCAAGAGAGCCCAGCTGCTCCTCGCCTCTATTTATACGGCCGGCCGTGGCAGCAGGCGGTGGAGGGGGGAGAGGGGTCACACAGTCACTAGGGCAACTAGGAGGGCGTGATAGGGAAGAAGCCCAGACCCCGGAAGGCTGTGCGGAGGCTGAGGCTGCACCACTGCTGTCCCAGCTGCTGGGCCCCAGAAGGCAGGGTCACGGCTGGATTCTCTTCCCCCGAACCCCTGCGGCCCTGGGATCACATGACATGGGCCACAGGGCATAGGTGACAGGCATAAAATGGAGCATCCCTTGGGCTCAGGCCATGGAGCTAGGAATCTGAGTCTTCCCAGAACCTGCAATAACTTGACCTGAAGTTGGGGCAGGTTAAGGACCTTGACACGCCTGCACTGGAAGGAGGAAGTTGTAGGGCAACGCAAAAGAAATCCTATTTGACAGCCACTGACCCACATGCTAGAGAGTAGTCAGCTACGGCAAACCTGCAACATGTGACCTCTGAGGTCCAGGCTGCAGCCCTGGAACAACCTTCCCAGCCTCTGGAAGAGAGAGAGCACAGACCAGAGGGAGAGGGGCACTCTGAGACACAAGCTGAGGCTGCGGTGTAAATTGGAGGATGGAGCAACAGATATCCACTTCCAATGGCCCAGGGGTTCCAGAACATTCAGTCACCTCTGCAAAGTGCTTTTTTGTCTGTCTGTTTGTCTGTGACAGAGGATCTCACTCCGTCACCCAGGCTGGAGTGCAGTGGCACAGTCATCGCTCACTGCACTCTACCTCCCAGGCTCCATCAATCCTCCCAACTCAGTCTCCCAAGTAGCTAGGACAATAGTGCCACCAGGCTCTACTAACTTTTTAAAATTTTTGGTAGATGGCCCAGAGAGCCAGTTGTAAGAAGCCAAGGGAAAGCAGGCACTTGCTTGTCTGGTCGGGGGAATGGTGTCACTGTGTGAGGAAGAGGTAGAAGCCAGCCTTGGAGAAAGGAACTAAATCAGGGCCGGGCACACTGGCTCACACCTGTAATCCAGCACTTTGGGAGGCCGAGGCAGCTGGATCACCTGAGGTCAGGAGATCGAGACCAGCCTGGCCAACATGGTGAAACCCCATCTCTACTAAAAATACAAAATTACTGGGTGTGTTGGCGGGTGCCTGTAGTCCCAGCTCCTCAGGAGGCTGAGGCAGGAGAATCACTTGATCCCAAGAGGCGAAGGTTTCCATGAGCCAAGATTGCACCAGTGACTCTAGCCTGGGCAACAGGGCGAGATTCGGTCTCAAAGAAAACAAACAAACAAACAAACAAACAAAAAACAATTAGGCATCTGGTAGGTGCCTGACTTTTTTTTTTTTTAATCTTTTTTAAGAGACAGGGTCTCTGTCACCCCAGCTGGAGTACAGTGACACAATCACAGCTCACTGCAGCCTTGAACTCCTGGGCTCCAGCCACCCTCTCACCTCAACCTCCGAGTGGCTGGCAATATAGGTGTGTAGCACATCTGGCTAATTTTTTTGTTTTGTAGAAACAGGGTCTTCCTATGTCACCCAGGCTGGTCTCCAACTCCTGGGCTCAAGCGATGTTCCTGTCTCGACCTCCCAAAGCACTAGGATTACAGGCATGAGCTACTGCTTTTTCAAAGACGAGGTCTTGGGCCTTTTCCTCTCAGAAGTCCCCTCTCTCTCACTAAGGAAGGAGCTGTTTTCCTTTCTCTTTCTTTTGCCTATTAAACCTCTGCTCCTAAACTGTTCATGTATGCCTGTGTCCTAAATTTTCTTGGTGTGAGACAATGAACCCCAGGTATTTACCCCAAACAATGTAGCTGCTTCATGTCAGGGACCTCATCTGGGATCCCAAGGTACAACACTCATTAAAATAAGTCAAGAAAACTTACTGTGAACTATGTACGGCCTTTCATAATTGAATAAGGTATATTCCTGTGAAGAAAATTTGGGGCATGTTTGTTTCTCTCTGCCTGGTTTCTCTGGAATGTGGAAACTATCTCAACATCTGGTGGAGGCAAACCAGTGTTACAGCCCATCAGAATGGCTGACAGTAATCAAACTCTAAATGGTGCCGCAGACAGAACCACCCATGGACATGCCTTTTTTCCGAGGACCCTTAGCTCGACCCCAGGAGGAGCCCTAGCTTCTGTTCCCCACACAACGCCCCTTTTAAGCATGAAGTAGCCAGAAGGAGTCATTGTCAAACAACCCCTAAGAGCAGTTAGGGTTACCACTCCAGAGTGGGGAATGATACAGGAGTTAAGAAGAAATTACTTAGATAGTGAGGGTATAGAAGTCCTCAGAAAGGTTTTCCTTTTACTGAAAAGCAGCCCCAAATCATTTTCCTTTCTAACAACGAGTAGTCTGTAAAAAAAAAAAAAAAAAAAATCGAGCTGCAGACACAGATGCAAGCAGTTGTGCCAATCATGTTCAAAATGGCGGCTCCATCTTCCCTTCTCTGCCAGCCACATGCACAGTAAGGAGCAGACAAGATGGCCTGGCCAAGGGGAAAGTTCATTTGCATAATAAGATTAGAGTGGAGAGGTCAGCCTTCCCTCCACCCCGCCACCCCCACGATATGTAAACATCATACCTGACTGAACCAATCTGTGAGCCCTGTGTAAATCAGACACCACCTCCTCAAGCCTGACTATAAAATGCGGTGCATCCGCTGCCGGCGGCCTTTTCCTTTCAAAAGTCCCCTCTCTCTCACTGGAGAGAGCTGCTTTCCGCTCTCTCTTTCTTTTTCCTATTAACCCTCTGCTCCTAAAAATAAAAAATAAAATAAAAATAAAAAATGTTTTAAAATAAAGATGAGGTCTCACTCTGTTGCCCAGGCTCCTCTCAACCTCCCGCCTCAAGTGATTCTCCCACCTCAGCCTCCTGAGTAGCCGGAACTACAGGCGTGAGCCACCATGCCCAGCTCAGCTCAGCTCAGTCTTCAGACAAGCTGCCAGAGGCCTCAGCCTAAAAGTCCCCAGCCCCATTTTCAGAAGCCATGCATCCCTAGGCACACCTGCTCCTGACTGTCTCAGACTGACATTCCTCAGATGACTGGGGAGGAAGTGTGTTTGAGAACAAGAGGTGGTGCAGGAGAAAAACCATGTAGCCCAGCTACTCCATTCCAATGGTCCCATTTCTGATGCCCTGGAGCCAGGGTCGGCCAGCTGCTTCTGTAAGGGGCCAGGCAGTAAACAGTTGAGGTTTTGTTGGCCATCTGCAACTCCTCCACTCTGCCTGTGTCGCTAGAGCAGTTCGCACCACAGAGATGAATGGATGTGGATGGATCCTGATAAAACTTTATTATAAAAGAGAGGCAGCAGGCTGGCTCCAAGCTGTAGTTTGCAGATCTCTGCCCATACTCGAGGGAAATTATTTGGTGAATTACTTTGTAAAGCAGAAAATCGTTCGGTAAAGGATCACCCATATCAGCACTTTATGAATCTGGGTTTTCCTACATCTGGTTGCTTCACGTGGGAGTTAAGAGCTAGAAAGGGGAAGGTGGTGCACTATCTTGGGGCCAGGGGATGACGTGTGTGTAACGAGGCTGCTGTGGATTTGAGTCTGGGAGCATATGTTCCAGGGAGAAATATGTGAGGAGTTTCTTAACCTTTTTTTTTCTTTCTTTTCTTTTCTTTTCGAGACAGGGCCTCATTCTGTCGCCCAGGCTAGAATGCAGTGGTACAATCATAGCTCACTGCAGACTCAGCCTCCTGGGCTCAAGCAAACCTCCTACCTCAGCCTCCAAACAGCTGGGACTACTACACCTGGCCATTTTTTTCTTTTTCTTTTTGTAGCAACACAGTCTACCTATATTGCCCAGGCTGGTCTCAAACAATCCTCCTGCCTTGGCCTCCCAAAGTGCCAGGATTATAGGCGTGAGCCTGAGAAGAAGAGTTTCTGGGTGGAAAGAAGTAGGTTTAACCCTGAAAAACTTTCTCTGATCAAATGAGAAGAGGTCCCCAGAAGCAGCAAGTCAACGTCACAGTCACGAATGTTTATCTGAGAGACCTGACAGCCAGGTCTCAATTGCTAAAGTGTTGCCACAAGAAGGAAGTATTAGGCTTGTCCTGTGTGGTTCCTGAGGGCAAGGCCAGGTTTGATGGGCAAGGGTGACAGGAGACCCATTTTAGCTCAAGGTAAAGGAGAATGTTCAGGTTGAAGCTACCCAGGAGAGGAACAGGATTGCTGATAAAGCAGTGTCCTGTCCCTGCATGAGTTCCAGCAAAGGCCAGGTATGCAGGGAGGGGCACTGCTCAAGTGCTTTCCCTCCCTGCTTGTGCTTAAACTCTGAGTCTAGGGAAGACTCTGGGGCTGGTGCCTCCTGGAGGCCCTCCGCCTCCATCCCTACATCATTTCCTCTGGAACTCTGGCCTCACTGGTTTCTACAGGAGGTGCTTACCTGCATCGAGCCTGGCCCACATCCTTGTCTCAGGACTGTGGGCTGTCTCTAGGGTGGTGAGGGATTTACCCGCAAGCAGTGTCCTTGAGAAGAGGCTGCATCTGCCAGCAGGCCTCTGCGTGGGCAGGCACTCTTGGAAAGCCAGGAGCTGTGAAGGAAAGGAGGGCTTTTGCACACCGCATCCCAGCCATTTCAGCAAGGGTCTTGGGGGAGGGTCTGGATGGGCCTCCTCGCCTGCTTCCTTTTTTTCCACTTCACTCGCAGAGGGCTGCCCCTCTCAAAGCTCAAAGTGCTCCTCTTCTCTGATGGAGAAAACCCCTGGGGCAGGGCTCAGAGCCACACGTCTGTGATCGTGGGGAAGACGTGGGCCTCAACTGTCAAACAGGGCAGCCAGCCTCACAGAACTGCTGTGAGGGACATGGGAGATGCTAGAGGGGCAGATATTTTAATGTTTCATTGAATTGTAACCCACATGCTGCAGGACACAGGTCACGAGTATGAGCTCAGTGAATTATCACAAAGCATGAAGCACAGGTGACGGTGGGGACGAGGAGTTAAGGTGATAGGAAAGGCCACAGTCCCTTTACCGTTCTGGGCACTCACTTCCTGTGGCTCAGTCCCTCTTTGGCAGCTGACTTGCTGTATCATGCCACACCTCAAACGGTTCCTCAAGGGGCTAGGAAAATCAGGTTGAACCTGACAACTCAGGCCTCTGAATCCATTTGGTACTCAAGACTGACCCAGCATAACATGTAACCCTCATTGGAAGTACTGTCCCATTTATATTGGAAATCATAGGTTATCTGTCTTAGAAGGACCCCAATTCCCACCCAAGCAGAAATCCCTTAACAGCCAGTCATCCAGCCTCTGAATACTCCCAGCAACAGAGAGCTCACTACCAGAGAGCTACAGCTCTGCTCTTCTGAAGAGTGTAGGGCCTAGAACTAGCCACAGTGCTCCAGGTCTCCCAACTTCTAAGTCTCAACTTTCGGCCAAAAGCCAAGAAGAGGCTGGGAGCAGTGGCTCACGCCTGTAATCCCAACACTTTGGGCGGCCGAGGCGGGTGGATCACTTGAGTGTTGCAGGCCGAAAGAGTGAGGGGCGTGATCAACTCTGTATACCACTGGAGGCTATATGAGTAAACAGCAAACTGTTCTCATGAAAGCACGATGTTGGCAAACTGACAAACTGCGTCTGCCACCCAGAAGGAATGCTGAGGGCAGTCACGACCCAGGCACAAGTGTTTCTTGTAATGAGATAATGTGAACCTGTGATCAATCAAGCAGCTGACCAATTGCTACCTCCTCCTCCCTGCTCTTTCTACCCAATGAATATGAAGAGCGGTAGAAGCTTAAGGCGGCTGCCCTTGCTCACTAGAAGCAGGGAGCCCTCTTCTTCTCCTGGCTCCTTCCTTTAAAATAGTTTCTTTTGTTTCAGGTTTTCATTTCTATGTTCGTCCCCCTTCGTTCAGTTTCATGGTAACCGTGGCAAACCGCGGCACTTGAGGTCAGGAGTTTGAGACCAGCCTGGCCAACATGAAGAAACCCCATCTTTACTAAAAATACCAAAGTTAGCCAGGCGTGGTGGCACACACCTGTAATCCCAGCTACTCGGGAGGCTGAGGCAGGAGAAATGCATGAACCCAGGAGCCAGAGCCGAGTAAGCCAAGTATTGCGCCACTGCACTCCAGCCTGGGCAACAGAGTGAGACTCCATTTCAAAAAAAAAAAAAGCCAGGGACATGCACCACAAGGATCCCACGGAGAATGAGCACCGCCTCTCTCCTGATTGCAAGCAAGCCACCCCCTGCTAACCCTTATACGTGGCATTTCCTTCTCCTACAAGAGAACAGTAGATACAGGGTCTCACTCTGTCACCTAGGCTGGAGTGCGGTGGCGCAATCTCAGCTCACTGTAACCTCCACCTCCCGGGTTCAGGCAATTCTCCTGCCTCAGCCTCCTGAGTAGCTGGGACTACAGATTTTTTGTATTTTAGTAGAGACAGGGTTTCACCATATTGCCCAGGCTGGTCTCGAACTCCTGAGCTCAGGCAATCCGCCTGCCTAGGCCTCCCAAAGTACTAGGATTACAAGCGTGAGCCACCATGACCAGCCTTTGTTGTTGTTTTTGTTTTGAGATGGAGTCTCACTCTGTTGCCCAGGCTGGAGTGCAGTGGTGGGATCTCGGCTCACTGCAACCTCCGCCTCCCAGGTTCAAGCGATTCTCCTGCCTCAGCTCCCCTAGTAGCTGGGATTACAGGCACACACCACCATGCCCAGCTAATTTTTGTATTTTTAGTAGAGATGGGGTTTTGTCATGTTGGCCAGGCTGGTCTTGAACTCCTGATCTTAGGTGATCCACCTGCCTTGGCCTCCCAAAGTGCTGGGATTATAGGCGTGAGCCACCACGCCTGGCCAGTTCCTTTTTTTTTCATTCGGGGGTGTGGTAAGGGGAGCTGGTTTAGGGAACTCATTCCTTTCTACAGCTGCCAGATTTAGAGTTGGTCCTGCCACAGCCCCCAGTCCTATCCCCTCCTCTGTCAACACAGGTTCTTGTCAATCAATAGAAGAAACTTGCAACTCACCAGGGCAAGAGAAGAAAGGAGACCAAGACAGAGGATATAACGCCACCCCTGCCCAGGACCTGCAGAGCAAGGGAGGCCAAGCCGGACAACTCAACAGAGTGAAAATGACAAATGCTACAAGGCCACACAGCATCAAGGAAAGCACAGATAGGCAGCTGGTTAAAGAAAGGACAGAAGGATGGACTGGGATGGGGGGCAGCCAGAGACACAAAAAAATCTGAAGCTAAGGACAGCATGGCCAGCTGGCTCCAAGAGGCTGTGTGAGGATTTGCATGTGCTTTACATACTGGTCTGGGGCCAGTTAGTCAACCGGTAACGAGGCCAAGGTCACAGGAAAGAACCCCTCTTCCACTCAACAGCCCTTCAAACATCTAGCAGAGCTGGGGCATCACTCTGCTGCATGGCAAAGACGCCCCCAAATCATGGCACAAAAGGCACGTTTTTATTATGACCCACCCTGTACCAGAAAGACATGGAGATGGCCTTTCTCTATAAAATACAGCAAGAAAGCACGAACTGGAAGTACTAGTGGAAGAAAGGAAGGCACACAATATGGAGCCACTCGTAAGACTAATGGGGAAAAATGACACCATATATTTCAGTCCCTCACACGTGTGGAACTTGACCACCTGCCCAATTCAGTGTCCTTAAAATAAGAACAAACCGAATGCTTGGGAGGAGTGAAATTATTTCAACTATTGAGACTCGGCAAGAATTTCTTCTGAGAATCCTCGTAAAGAGGAAACAGACACAGCGCAAGGTAATGACCCTTGAGAACATTCTTAGAGCAGACATACATTTTCCATGAAGTTTATCCCTAATACAGACTCTTAAAATAGGGCAGGGGACCAGCCGGACGTGGTGGCTCACACCTATAATAGCACTTCAGGAGGCCAAGGTGGGCGGATCACTTGAGGCCAGGAGTTGGAGACCAGCCTGGCCAACATGGCAAAACCCCATCTCTACTAAAAATACAAAAATTAGCTGGGCATGGTGGCGCATGCCTGTAATACCAGTTACTCGGGAGGCTGAGGCAGGAGAATCGCTTGAACCTGCAAGGCAGAGTTTGCAGTGAGCCGAGATCGAGCTATTGCACTCCAGCCGGGATGACAAAAGCAAAACTTCATCTCAAAAAAAAAAAAAACAAAAAAAAGGTAGGGCAGCGGAGGCCACAGAGAACAAGAATGCCTGGCCCCGCCTCAAAGAAATCACCCCCACAAAGAGAGTCCATGACACATGCTTAGGACACTTTTCCTGAACTGTCACCTTATATGCTGTTGGTAGGAGGGAAAATTGGTACCATGCATTTCGGGGATGGTAGCTACTAAAATCTAGTTATAATGGCCTTAAGTTGGAAACAACATAAATGTCCACCATGGGCCAGGCACGGTGGCTCACGCCTGTAATCCCAGCACTTTGGGAGGCGGAGGTGGACAGATCATGAGGCCAGGAGTTCAAGACCAGCCTGACCAACATGGTGAAACCCCGTCTCTACTAAAAATACAAAAATTAGCAGGGTGTGGTGGCATGTACTTGTAATTCCAGCGACTCAGGAGGGTGAGACAGGAGAATGGCTTGAACCTGGAAGGCAGAGTTTGCAGTGAGCCGAGATCGAGCTATTGCACTCCAGCCTGGGCGACAGAGCAAGACTCCATCTCAAAAATAAATAAATAAATAAATAAAAATAAATGTCCACCACTATGTGAATGGATAAACAAACTCTGGTCTATTCATACAATGAAATAGTACTTAGCAAGAAAAATGAACATTTATACTTACATAAAAACATAAATAAATCTCAGAGACATTGTGTTGAGCAAAAGAAGCTAGACAAAAAGAACTTATGTGTTGTATGACTGATACAAGCTTCTAGAACAGGCAAAACTCCAGCGTGGCCAATATGGTGAAACCCTATCTCCACCAAAAAATTGAAAAATTAGGCCAGGCACGGTGGCTCACGCCTGTAATCCCACAACATTGGGAGGCCAAGGCAGGTGGATCACCTGAGGTCAGGAGTTCGAGACCAGCCAGGCCAACATGGTGAAACCCCGTCTCTACTAAACAAAAATTAGCTAGGTGTGGTGGCAGGCACCTGTAATCCCAGCGACTCGGGAGACTGAGGCAGGAGAATCGCTTGAACCCAAGAGGCAGAGGTTGCAGTGAGCTGAAATCATGCCATTGCACTCCAACCTGGGCAACAACAGTGAAACTCCATCTCAAGAAAAAAAAAAATATATTAGCCAGGCATGGTGGTGCACACCTGTGGTCCCCGTTACTTGGGAGGCTGAGACGGGAGAATGACCTGAACCCCAGAGGTGGAGGTTGCAGTGAGCTGGGATCACGCCACTGCACTCTAGCCTGGGCGACAGAGCGAGACCCTGTCTCAATCAATCAATACACAATAGAGAAAACTAATATACTGTGATAGGAATTAAAACCAAGGCCAGGTGCGGTGGCTCACGCTTGTAATCTCAGACCTTTGGGAGATCAAAGTGGGAGGACTGCCTGAGGACAATAGTTTTCCAACCAGTTTGGGCAGCATAGTGAGACCTTGTTCCTTTTTAAAAAGCAGAAGAGGCCGGGCACAGTGGCTCAAGCCTGTAATCCCAGCACTTTGGGAGGCCGAGACGGGTGGATCACGAGGTCAGGAGATCAAGACCATCCTGGCTAACACAGTGAAACCCCGTCTCTACTAAAAAATACAAAAACCTGGCCGGGCGCGGTGGCTCAAGCCTGTAATCCCAGCACTTTGGGAGGCCGAGACGGGTGGATCAGGAGGTCAGGAGATCGAGACCATCCTGGCTAACACGGTGAAACCCCGTCTCTACTAAAAAATACAAAAAACTAGCCGGGCGAGGTGGCGGGCGCCTGTA
>NW_016808231.1:4669513-4673271 GCF_001698545.2 Rhinopithecus bieti | reverse complement strand
GACAGAGCGAGACTCCGCATCAAAAAAAAAAAAAAAAAAAAAATATCAAAACCAGAAAGCAGGTGGTTACCAGAGACTGGGAGGAGGGGGAAGGAGTGACTGCCTAATGGAGTCATTTTGGAGTGATGGACATGTTTTGGAACGTGTAACACTGTGAATGTATTGTGTCATTGAATTGTTCACTGTCAAATTCCAAGAAAACCTGCAGATTCCTGCCTTTCTGTTAAGAGTTCATGTCCACTGTCATCGTGGGGTGAGCTGCGACTCTGCCTTCTGCTCTGGCCTCAGTCCCCAAGTGCCCAGCACTGTGAGCATGAGGCATAGCAGGGGACCACAGTGTAAATCAGTCTCTGGCTGTGGAAGAGTGAAGGATTTAAAGGACCATGGCCCACCCTGGGCAACATGGCAAAACCCTGCCTCTACAATAAGATACAAAAAAGTTAGCCGGGCCCAGGCCAGGCATGCTGGCTCACACCTGTAATCCCAGGACTTTGGGAGGCCAAGGTGGGCAGATCACCTGAGGTCAGGAGTTGAAGACCAGCCTGGCCAACAAGGTGAAACCTCGTCTCCACTAAAAATACAAAAATTAGCTGGGCATGAATGGTGGGTGCTTGTAGTCCCAGCTACTCGGGAGGTTGAGGCAGGATAATCGTTTGAACCTATGAGGCAGAGGTTCCAGTGAGCCAAGATCATGCCATTGCATTCCAACCTGGGCAACACAGCAAGATCCATCTAAAAAAAAAAAAAAATTAGCTGGGCTTGGTGGTACAGGCCTGTAGTCCCAGCTACTAGGGAGGCTTAGGTAGGAGGATCACTTGAGACCAGGAGGTCAAGGTTGCAGTGAACTGTGATCAAAACACTGTACTGCAGCTTGGGTGACAGAGCAAGACCCCATCTCACACACACACACACACACACACACACACAAAATAAAAAGTTAAAAATAGCCAGGCATGGTGGCTCATCCCTATAATCCCAAAATTTTGGGAGGCCAAGGTAGGCCAATTACTTGAGGTCAGGAGTTCAAGACCAGCCTGGCTAATATGGTGAAACCCTGTTTCTACTGAAAATACAAAAATTAGCTGGGCGTGGTGGTGCATGCCCGTAGTCCCAGCTACTAGAGAGGCTGAGGCAAGAGGATTGCTTGAACCCAGGAGCTGGAGGTTGCAGTGAGCCGAGATCACACCACTGCACTCCAGCCTGGACTACAGACACTCTGTCTCAAAATAAAGGACCACGCCAATCCCCAATAGGATGCAATGCCCTTGTGCCGTTATTATCGTCAATTTTCAGAAGAGGAAATTGAGGCTCAGAAGAAGTGGTTTGTCAGAGAGGGAACTGACCTCTGGCAGACCAATTCCAGGATCTTAGCACTTAAACACCACACCACAGGGAGCGGGGTGGTGGGGCTCCCCTTCTAGGGGAGGAGAGGATGAGGTTCAGGGAAGTTACGGAAGCCCAGGAAATGGCAAAACCCAGGAATTAACCCAAGCCTAGGGATCAAGCAGGGCCCCTGAACACCTGCATCCTTTCCCAGGCTTTTGGAATCGAAGGCTTAGGTTGTTCCTTCTCTCTGCGCCTCCCACCAAAGAGCCATTCCCCAACCTCAACACCATCTTCCATCTTTACAGAATACCCAGGGTAATCCCAGGGAAACTGAGGACCCCAATGTCTCATCGCAACACCACACACAAGCTGAGGTGCTTGTGCTCATACACACCCAGTCCACTTTGGGGGGCCCAAGGAGCCCACTACTCTAGACGTGGTAGCCCTGCCCTGGTCTTCAGGCCAGCGCACACCCAGGAGACTCAGAATCTAAAAAACAAAGTACAAACTTTATTTTGTTTCTTTACAAAGGCACGGTGGCCTCTTGGTTTTTTTCTCCCCACTTTCTTAACAAAATATAATAGCTTCTCCTTGAACACGAAGACCTCAAAATTGTAAAAAAAAAAAAAAAGAAAAGAGAAACAAAACAAAACAAAACAAAACAGAAAGCAAAACCAAAAAAAACAAAACAAAACAAAACCAACAACAAACAAAACAAAAGAGAGAGACAGACATTTTGGGGTGGAAGATGAGACCCAGAGGCAGAGGTGGGGCTGGGGCTGGGGAGTGGCGAATTCTAGTGCCGAGATGGGGAAGGGGGAGGGGGGCACAGCAGCAGCAAACCCCAACCAAGAAGCAATGGAGACCCCCAGGCCCCCAGGACACCCCGGCCCAGTCTGACCCCAACCCATCTAAGTGCTTAAAGGAGAAAGAAGAAAACCCAAAAAGAGGAAGGAAAGGGATGGAAGGCTGACAGTCCCAGGCTGGCTCTGGGCAGGGAAGAAACGACCTGGGGTTTTGTTGGATTTTCCCTGTTCTTAAAAAACATATTTAAAGGAAAAAAAATGCTTTTTGGCAGAGAGAGGCCAGGCATCTCCGTGTCAGCTTCCCCCAGCCCCCGGGGCCGAGGCCCAGCCCTGGGGTCCCAATGCTCCCACAAGCTCTGCGACACCCCAGCCCTGGAATCTCGGGTTGAGTGGCTTCGTTCAAAGGTCGATTTACAGTATTGAAAAAGAGGTCATAAAAGAGACCCAAATGACATCGTAATTTTGTAAAAATTTCTCACTCGTTCGCCCACGTCTCTCCCTGTGGCTGCCCCGGCTCCCTCCAGCCCCCAGAAGGGAGAGGAGGGCAGGGGGGGTAGTCAGGGAAGCTCCCCGTCCCCCGAAGGCTCCTCCCGGCTCTGGTCCATGGCGTCACTGTCTGAGGCCTCGGAGTCAGAGGCGGTGTCAGAGGTGGGGGCCTCCGGGCAGCTGCGCACAGGCTTCACGATGACAGCTCGCCGCTGCTCCTCCTCCAACTCCTGCTTTTCCTGGGTGCCCTCGATGTGCTGGATTGCCTGGACAGGGACGAACCACTGAGAAGGCTCGGCCGGGGATATACGGCTAGCCAGGAGATGGTGGGGGCCCTCAGCCAGCCACTGTCACCCCCAAAACACATATCCCAGAAATAAGCCTTACAAAGCAGCAGGGGAGGCCCACTACAGTCCAGGAAAAACAAACTCCTTTTACTTTTCTTTTGGAGACAAGGTCTCGCTATGTCACCCAGGCTAGAGTGCAGTGGCACGATCATAGCTCACCGCAGCCTCAGACTCCCGGGCTCAAGCAATCCTCCTACCACTCCCTCCCTAGTAGCTGGAACCACAGGGGCGCATCACCACCCCCAGCTAACTTTTCTATTTTTGGTAGAGACAAGGGGGGGGTTCTTGCTATGTTGCCCAAGTTGATCTTGAACTCCTGACCTCAGGCAATCTTCCTGCCTCAGTCTCCCAAAGTGCCGGGATTACAGGCAAAAGCCACCACGCCTGACCCAGGAACAAACTTTCCAAATCCTTCTGTTACATTGAAAAATCCATTCCAGGAAGATGACAGTCCCAGTGCTGCTTAGAAATTATATGTACCAACCAGGCGCAGGGGCTCGCGCCTGTAATCCCAACACTTTGGGAGGCCAAGACGGGCGGATCACCTGAGGTCAGAAGTTCGAGACCAGCCTGACCAACATGGAGAAACCCCGTCACTACTAAAAATACAAAATTTGCCGGGCATGGTGGCGCAGGCCTGTAATCCTAGCTACTAGGGAGGCTGAGGCAGGAGAATCACGTGAACCTGGGAGGCGGAGATTGCGGTGAGCTGAGATCCCACCATTGCACTCCAGCCTAGGCAACAAGAGCGAAACTCCATCTCAAAAAAAAAAAAAAAAAAAAAAAAAAATAA
>NW_016808231.1:4655588-4669054 GCF_001698545.2 Rhinopithecus bieti | reverse complement strand
TCCACACGTCTCGGCCTCCCAAAGTGCTGGGATTACAGGCTTGAGCCACCGCGCCCGGCCTAATTTTTGTATTTTTAATAGAGACGGGGTTTTCACCATGTTGGCCAGGCTAGTCTCAAACTCCTGACGTCAGGTGATCCACCCACTTCGGCCTCCCAAAGTGCTAGGATTGCAGGTGTGAGCCACCCCACCTGGCCATATGTTTATGTATTTTAAAGCTTGCCTATTAACTTATCAAAGGCCTTTGTTATTAATTGTATTACACAATTAGGAAGGTTTATGAACAATTAAAATTCGAGGAGATTGATGGATTTTTTTTTTCCTGTTTTGGCTTTTTTGGTTGAGTTATTTATTTATTTATTTATTTACTGATTTCTGACATTGGGTCCCTCAAGGGGCCCTGTTCAAAGCTGGAATGCAACTATAACTTCAAGCTTGACCCACAGACCTTCCTCCTCTGTAGGAGGCCCAACTGTCACCAACCCTGCCACCTGCATCTCCATCCAGGTCCTAGGAGATGGAGGTGAGACAATGTTCCGGACCACCCCGAGAGCTGGATGCAGGAACTCTGTAACCCGGGGGCTCTGGGAGCAAAGGACCCTCTCCGGAAACCCCATATTGAGGGAAGGCACAGTCTTCCTGGCCAACTCCTCCTACTGGCATGGTAGGCCCTGCCCAGGTCTCTGGCCCTCACATTCTCCAGTTGCAGACCCGAGGAGGGGGTGCCCCAAGGTTTCCAGCCCTCCACCCCCTCCCACACAAGCACCATCTTCCTCCTCTTCTGCCCCTTATTTTCTAGTCTCCCCTAAAGAGCCTATTGCTGGAGTATGACCCCCACAAGCTGCCCCTTTCCCAAGCTCAGGTACCTGCACGATGGTGTCCAGATTTTGCCGGGATGTAGAAACAGAGTTGATGACTGAGGAGGGGCCCATGGTGACGACGTTGATGTGGTGGGAAGGAGGGGGAGGTGGTGCCGGCACGATCACCGTGGGGTGGTGGGTGGGGGCCGGAGGGGGCAGAAGCTGCAAAACAGAAGCCCTCAGCCTTTCTCTCAAGGCTTCTCTCGGCCCATCCACTTCCCTTTCATGCAGAGCCGGCCAGTGTATATATAACTGCCTCACCCCCTTTATATTAAGAAACAGAGAGGAGGTGGCCTAGGGAGAGGCTTCGGCCATTCAAGATCCCCTGTCCCCTTCCCGATCCCCAGAGCCCACTCCCAGGCGCCTCCTGCTCACCTGGGTCCGCAGGTGCTGCTGTTCCCGCTCCAGCTTCTCCTGGTGCAGCAGCCTCACCTGTTCCTGCTGCTGCTGCAGCTGCACCTGCTGCGCAATCACCTTGAGCTTTTCCGGGTACATGTGGGCCTCCAGCGAGCGCACCTGGAGGCAGGACAGCCTGGGCTCAGGGCCAGGACCGGGAGCATACCCTCCCTTATCAGTCCTACGGCCGCTCATTCACTCCTGCTGAAAACCCTACCACGGGGCAGGACCCCCTCAGCAGACGCCAGAAGCCTTTCCAGAGCCCTTCAGTCCCTGGCTCCTCTCGCCTCCCACCTCAGCCCCCACTGGACCATGCTCCCTCCTGCCCGAGCCTTTGCCTATGGCTGTTCCCTCTGCCAGGAACACCCTTCTCTGTCCTTTGGTTAACTATGAGACTCAACTTCCCACTTCCAGGGAAGAGCCTTGGGGCATCCCTTGAAAAACCCCTCCTGATGCCACAGCTCCAGCCTGGCCTACATTATGGTTAAGTTTTTTGTTTTTGTTTTTTGGTTTCTTTGAGACATGGTCTCCCTCTGTCACTTAGGCTGCAGTGTAGCGGCACAATCACAGCTCACTGCAGCCTCCACCTCCTGGGCTCAAGTGAGCCTCCCAGTTCAGCCTCACCAAGTAGCTGAGACCACAAATGTGCACCACCACACTTAGCCCTTTTTTTGTTGTTGTTGAGACAGGGTCTCACTCTGTCGCCCAGGCTGGAGTGACATGGTGCAATCACGGCTCACTGCAGCCTCCACCTTCTGGGTTCAAGCGATCCTCCCAGCTCAGCCTCCTGAGGAGCTGGGACCACAGACACACCCCACCACACCTGGGTAATTTTCGTATCTTTTTTGGTAGAGACAGGGTCTCACTATGCTTCCCAGGCTGATCTCAAACTCCTGGGCTCAAGCGATCCTCCCACCTCAGCCCTCCAAAGTGCTGGGATTACAGGTGTGAGCCACCATACCCAGCCCATCATGGTTACTTTTTTCTTTTTTTTTTGAGACGGAGTCTCACTCTGTCGCCCAGGCTGGAGTGCAGTGGCAAGATCTGGGCTCACTGCAAGCTCCGCCTCCTGGGTTCACGCCATTCTCCTGCTGTAGTCTCCCGAGCAGCTGGGACTACATGCGCCAACCACCACGCCCAGCTAATTTTTTTTTTTTTTTTTTTTTTTTTGTAATTTTAGTAGAGACGAGGTTTCACCGTGTTAGCTAGGATGGTCTCGATCTGCTGACCTCAGGTGATCCACCCGCCTTGGCCTCCCAAAGCATGGTTACATTTTTGAGATCTTTTGACTAATCTCCCCCACCCCGACGCAGACGGTGGCCCCCGAGGGCAGGGACGTGTCTGGCTTGCTCCCCACTCCTAGGCCTCGCACCGCAGCAGATGCTCCTGCAAATAGGGCTCAACCCAGGGCCACAGAGCATGAGGGGCGACCCCAGGCTCCACGCCCGCTGCACCGCGCGCCGCGCCCAGCAGAGGGCGCTGCCTCACCTGCTCCTCCAGCATCATGCGCACCGAGCGCTCCTTGTCCAGCTGCTGCCGCAGCTCAATCATCTCCCGCCGCAGGTCCTCCGCCTTCTCGTCCTCCCAGATGTCCGGAGAGCCGATGCCTTCGTCCTTGTCCTCTGCCCGCCGTCGCTTGGGGGACGAGCCGCTCAGCTCCTGGGGACCCCAAGGAGTCGGTCAGTGTGCCTGACACCTCGGTACCACCACGTAGATTGGGGCTCCATCGCAGCCCCCCAAAGCTGCCCAACACAGGTGAATCTTCAGGGAGCCCCTTCTGAAAGTCCAGCAAACCAGCCAAATGCCAGGAGAATGGGCTGCTTTCCAGAACAGTCACCTGGCTCCTTCCAGAGCCCACTCCACCGCACTTGACCAATGGGGAAACTGAGGCCAGGGTAGGAAAACAAGTGCCTGGAAGTACTTGTCAGTGGGCAAGAAGGGGCCTGCAGCCACACCTGAGTCCCAGGCCCATGGCTGGCTACTAGGCATGCCCATGCCAGGGAGAGGGAGCCAGGAAGGAGGACAGGGCGCACCTGGATGAAGCGCTTGAGCTGTGTGTTCTGCTGCAGGAGCCTGGTCTTCTCCTGCTCCAGGGAGAAGATGTACTCGGCTGTCTGCTGGAGAATGGCTGCCTGAGGGCGTGGAAAAGCCGAGAGTCAGGCTGGCAGTGTTTACCAGAGCTCACTTTCCTCTCCCGGCGGGAGCCTGCCGCCTCCTCCAGGAAGCCCTCCCTGCTCTCACCCACCTTGCTGAGCTTCTCTCCATCTGTGTGGGGGATGAGGGTCTTGAGGGACTGGAATCCCGCGTTGATGCTCTGCATGCGCCTCCGCTCGTTGCTGTTGGCGATCTCCCTTCGAATCCGCCGCTCCTGGTCCCGCTGAGTCTCAGGAGTTAGTGGAATGTTGGCAAGGCTGCCAGAGAGGACAGGGACAAGCTCGGCCAAGAGGCCCTCTTCACCATTCATCTCCAGAGGGCCCCAGTGGAACCTGTATCCCTCCCCTCCTGCAAAAGATGCCAGGCCACCCCCACGGGGTGATGGAGGGGTGCTCTTTGGGTCACCAGGGCGGACTGAATCAGCTGGCTGCGGGTAAGATAGTCCGCTCAGAACCCACCCCGGGCCAGGCACAGTAATCCCAGTTCTTTGGGAGGTCAAGGCCAAGGATCATTGAGCCCAAGAGTTTGAGATCAGCCTAGGCAACGTAATGAGACCCTGTCTCTACAAAAAATTAAAATTAGCAAGGTGTGGTGGTGCACGCCTGTAGACCCAGCTACTCAGGAGGCTGAAGTGGAGGATTGCTTGAGCCCCGGAGTTGGCGGCTGCAGTGAACTATGATCACGCCACTGTGCTTCAGTCTGGGCAACGGAGCAAGACCTTGTCTCAACAGCAACAACAAAACCCATCCCCTCCCTGGCTTTCCTCATGGGGAGCAGTCTCTCCTCCGGAACAGAATTCCCAGTGTGGCTGAACATCAAAACATCCAGAAGCTTAGAAACTGTGCAGACAATGGGTGCTGGCCCCAGCGTCTGACTAGCAGGCCCGGTGGGGCCCAGAAACGTGGGTGGTGTGATTCTGATGCACATGGGATGCAGACGATATTCAGGGACACTGTCCCTGCTCCTGGAACACTTCTGAGCGACTTGCTGGGCACCTGGGGCACCTCTTCAGCGTCTCAGGCTTTGCCACCCCAGGACTGAGGAAGACATCCCCACTCCCTTCCTACCCTCACGACCACGCCTTGCACCACAAGCCCCAGTCCCACTAAGCTAAGACTTCACAGAAGACAAATATTACTCACTCTCCAAAAAGACACCAAGCCAACAACCCCTGAGTACACTGTTCCCCACAGCCCACCCACTCCAAGAGACAGATCCACCCCGTGCTGGAGAAGCGAGGCTCCCACCATGCTGTGGGGAGCGCTACTGACCCTTGCAGGAGCAGCGACCAGTGCGGTGCGAAGGCAGCCAGGGGAAAGAGGGCGAGGCTGCTGGCTGGGGCGTGGCTTCGGACGGGGGCGGGGCGTGTGCGCCAGGGGGTGGGGCTGCGGGCCAGGGAGCAGAGGCAGCAGTTGTGGGCCCAAGGCCACGCTCCCGAGGGTTGGGCCTGTGTGTGGCCTGGAGGAGGCATGTCCCCCTCCCTGGACCTCCCCTGCAACTCCCCCCGCCCCTGGCCTGATAGCTTCCAGATGCTGGGCTCCCAGCAAAGTCTGCCGGCCCCACCCGAAGCCGCAGCCCGGGCCTCTTCCTGAGGGGCCCTCCCGGGGTGCCCTGTTCCAGGACTGGTCCATGGGGGCTCACGCCCCTGAATTTGGGAGAACAGGAAAAGGGTTCTGGGCAGCTCCTGCTCCATTGACAGGGGCAGTCTGGGGTCAAGGGGCTGCCAAGTCTAACTCCCCTGCTGTGTGCCCTGTCCCCTTCGCCAATCCGCAGGCGGAAAGGAGTTTGCATGGACCCAGGAGGGAGCACATCTGCAACAGCTGGAAACAGCCGTGGCCTTCCTGGTCCCACCCAGCCTGCCCCATCTGTCCAGCCTTGGCTCCCTGTGGGACCCTGGACGCATCCCTGCCCCTTCCCCGGCCTCAGCTTCCTCTGCCAATAGAGAGGTGTCCCACGCCGGGAGTCTGGATGCAAATCAGCCTCCTTCCGTCCTCATCAAGCCAAGCCCCCTCCTCCACCAGGACCCAAAGGCCCAGGGCCTGTACCCAGGGTACAGTTCGCTTACAGGGTCTTGAAATGTCAGCACTGCAAAAGGGGCCCATGCCCCCCATGTTCCATGAGAGACTTTAGGGTTCAGGGCAGAGAGGGGATGGTTTTAGGGTCAGTTAGTTGGATATCAGTGCCCTCACTTCTCCCAGTTCCCCTGCCCTGAAGTGGAGGTAACAGGGGGACTGGAGCAGGCCTGCTGCACAGCTGTGTGTGGCCCAGCCTTGGGGCAGAGTCCAGGCCCCCAGGCCTGGCATGGCCTCAGACCATGCCATCTCAGAGAGGCCAACAGGCCAAGGGGACCAGGACTGCTCTGCAGTGGGTGGCTTAAACCTGGGGATCTTTGGAAGTAAGAGGTGGGAAGAGATGTCCATAGCAAGCCACAACACAAGGTAAGTGCAATCTGGAGGCAATGCCATCCCCCTCAGGAGAGATGTGGGGAGAGACCCCCGCTCACCCAGCCCCTGGGCCCCTCCTGGCGATGCCCAAAGGCCAGAGCTGACCAGGACCTGGGGGTGAAAAGGGAGCACCAAGTTCAGCCTTGGGCCACCTGAGAGCTGGCCCTCCTGGAGGGTCCACAACAGAGGGGTACATTTTTTTTTTTAAGTTTTTGGCTAGAATTTTCTCACTGAATTGTCACAATCTTCCTCAGTCAGGTGGCCTGAAGACTCCCATGTAAAGAGGGGGGCACAGAAGTTTGGGTAGGGACCAGCTGCAGCAAGTGCTGGGACTTGAACCCTGACCCCAGAACAGGTGTCAGGCCATAGGGCAGAATGAGCTCTGACTGTCCCACAGACCCAGATGCCCCAACCGGCAGGTGACAGTTATCCCCATAAAAGAGAAGACCAGAGCAGGCACAGTGGCTCACACCTATAATCTTAGCACTTTGGGAGGCCAAAGCAGGAGGATCGCTTGAGCCCCAGAGTTCAAGACCAGCCTGGGCAACAGAGTGAGACCCCATCACTATAAAAAATTAAAGAAATCAGCCAGACATGGTGGAGTGTGTCTATTGTTCCAGCAACTCAGGAGGCTAAGGTGGGAGGATGGAATAAGCCCAGGAGGTTGAGGCTGCAGTGAGCTGTGATCGTGTCACGATACTCCAGCCTGGGCAACAGAGTGAGATGCTGTCTCAAAAAAAAAAAAAAAAAAAAAAAAGGACCAGGCATTTGGAAATCGCTGTAATCGTGTAACTCTTTTTATTATTCACAGACCTCATTTACATTTTTCCTTGCCTGATTCTCACAGAAACCCAGTGGGGTGGCCGAGATTACAGTGAGCAAGCAATGCAGGGTCCTGGGAAGGGAGGTGATGATCCCAAGGTCAAGCAGCCAGACCAGGCACAAGAGCAACCTGCAGACGCCAACCCACTGAAGCGCCTCTACTGACCGCTAGTTCACACAGCCCACCACTTACCAGAAGGGAGGGTGTGACTGCAAGCTCAGCCATCACCCCTGCCCCTCTGAACACAAGCCCACAAGTGAGGTGACTTGCCCAAGATCACACCCAACAGCCGGGCAGGGCAGGGTGCAGCCAAATGCACCCTCCTGCACCTCCCGGCCCAAGTCCCACCAATTCCTCTGCTCTTGGGAGCTGACCCTCAGCCTCTTCTTTCCCTTCCCCACAAGGCAGCCCACTAACTGGAAGACCAAAGGAGACCACCAGACCCGAGTCCCGAAAACCCCAGCCGGAAGTTCTCACAAGGAAGAGGAGCTGGGGCTGGGATCAGGCGCCTGTGTCGCTTCCTCCTCTGCACCAGAATCTGCCGGCCCAGCTTCTCCAATGCTCCATCCTGCCTCCTTCCTCTCCAAAGTCATCAGCCCAGTCTCCTGGCTCAGACACCAGTTGCTGGCTAACCTAGTGCTTAACTTAGGTTAAGCACTTTCTTAAATCCAAGAAAGCAAATTTCCCCCCCAAAGGTACAGTTCCTCGTGGGGACCTGAATCTGCCACCAAGACCCTCAACTATAACTCACCTAAATTGCCCTGGAAGTACCAGGCGACAGAGTCCTTTAATAGAATGCATTCTAACCAAGGCTTCTGATTGGTGGATAGGAGCTAACCAGGGGTTGTGATTGGTGGAGTTCCAGCTAACCAGTAATTCTTATTGGTGGAATGCTGACCAACCAGGGCTTCTGATGGCTGACCAGCCAGGGGCTCCTGTTGATGAAGGATGGTTAATTGAAATTTCCAGATGATACTGCACTGGATAAAGTGGATTTTTCTCCAAATGCCTGAAAGTTTCTGATAGCTCTTTCTGGGGTTTTGCATTTATGGTTAAGGTCTGTAAAGGTCCTACACACACACTAAAGGTCCACTATCCTCTCCCTGGCCACTTCAGACTCCTCCAGGTGAGAATCAAAGGTGGCCCAAGTCCACTGACACCGAGGTTCTCTTTTTTTTTTTGACTTGAGTCTCGTTCTATTGCCCAGGCTGCAGTGTAGTGGCACAATCTTGACTCACCGCAATCTCCGCCTCCCGTTCAAGCGATTCTCATGCCTCAGCTTCCCAAGTAGCTGGGATTACAGGCGTGAGCCACCATGCCCGGCTAATTATGGGGGGGGTGGGGGGTGGGTGGGTTTGTTTGTTTGTTTGTTTGTTTGTTTTTTCAGACGTAGTCTTGCTCTGTTGCCCAGGCTGGAGTGCAGTGGCGCAATCTCAGCTCACTGCAATTTCTACCTCCCGAGTTCAAGCAATTCTCATGCCTCAGTCTCCAGAGTAGCTGGGATTACAGGCGCCCACCACCATGCCCAGCTAATTTTTGTGTTTTTAGTAGAGACAGGGTTTCACCATGTTGGCCAGAATGGTCTCAAACTCTTGACCTCAAATGATCCATCCGCCTCGGCCTCCCAAAGTGCTGGGATTATAGGCTTGAGCCACCGCGCCCAGCCACACCGAGGCTCTCTTGCTTCTCACAAGCCAGCCTCCTGGGGCCAACCAGGGGCTGCCCTAGATTTAGGAATAAGACAGGTCACTGAGCAGCCAATGGCCAAGGAACAAAATTTGGGCACCAGCCTTGGATGCTAAGACCCGAGCCGCCACACCTACCACCACAGCACTCACAAAATCTGCTGAGACTGACACTGGTGTCTCAACCAGACACTTAGGGGGATGGGGCACACCCTTCAAGTCTAGAACCCTGTCAGGTACCTATCCCTGCCCAGCCCAAAGCTAAGTACCCCCAATCCCTCTACACCTGCCTGCCCAGGTCCAGCCTCAAACCGGCCACTGAGAACTTTCCCACTGCCCTGAAGTCACTCACACACCTCAGGGTCACTTAACATCTACACAGTCAACGTGGAAAACTCCGCACGGGATTCTCCCAAACCCAAAAAAGCACTAAGGCACTCATTCATCCTTCTTTCACCTCATCAGCCCAAGGTTCTCATCCATGCTCCATCCCGGCTGCTGCTACACTACTCACCCATACTCTGTGCTCTGACCAGGCCAGCCTGCGCCCTTCCCCGTGGGCCCAGAACACACCATGCCCAGGCTGTTCCCATCAGAAACATCCCTGCCTCCCTCCCTTCCCCAAAGCTCCTCCAGCCCATCAGTGGGAATCCTGCACTGGGCTCAAGTGCAAAAAGTCCAGCCTTGCCACTTACTAGCTGTGGAACACCAAGCCTCAGTTTCCCCATCTGTAAAATATGGAAACACTGCTTCACTTCACAGGGTTACGGTGAAGTTTAAAAGAGATCAAGAAAGGCCGGGCACGGTGGCTCACGCCTGTCATCCCAACACTTCGGGAGGCTGAGGTGGGCAGATCACCTGAGGTCAGAAGTTCGAGACCAGCCTGGCCAACATGGTGAAACCCCCTCTCTACTAAAAACACAAAAATTAGCCAGGTGTCATGGCACATGCCTGTAGTCCCAGTATTCGGGAGGCTGAGGCCCAAGAGTTAGTTTGCACCCAGGTGTCCAAAACAACCCATGAAACTTTTAGGGGGTCTACAAGACCTTTTAGGACCACAAGGCTGTGAGCTGCTGAAGACAGGAGTCACATCCTGTTCGTGGCTGTATTCTCAGTCCCAGCAGAATACTGTTGCTTCATAAATAAATCAGGGACCCAACGAACACTCCAAAGCCTTCAATTTTCTCGAACTCCTTCTTATGGGAGCTTTTTAAATTTTATTTTATTTTTTTAAATTTTTATTTATTTATTTATTTAGAGGCAGGGTCTCACTCCCATCACCCAAGCTGGAGTGCAATGGCATGATCTTGGCTCACTGTAGCGTCAACTTCTTGGACCCAGGTCATCCTCCTTCCTCAGCCTCCCAAGCAACTGGAAGTATAAGTACACACCACCACACCCGGCTAGTTTTTTGTATTTTTAGTAGAAACAGGGTTTCGTCATGTTGCTGAGGCTGGTCTCAAACTCCTGGGCTCAAGTGATCCTCCCGCCTTGGCCTCCCAAAGTACTAGGGTTACAAGAGTGACCCACTGTGCCCAGTCTTACTGTTTGTTTGTTTTTTTTTTTAAAAGGCAGGGTCTCTGTTACGCAGGCTAGAGTGCAGTGGTATGATCATAGCTCACTGCAGTCTCCAATTCCTGGGCTCAAGCAATCCTCCTGCCTCAGCCTCACATGAGCCTCCCATGAGCCTCTCCCTGAGACTACAGGCACATGCCACCATGCCGGGGTCATTTTTTAATTTTTTGTAGAGGTGGGGTCTTGCTATGTTGCCCAGGCTGGTCTTGAACTTCTGGGCTCAAATGATTCGTTCCCCTCGGCGTTCCAAAGTACTGGGATTACAGGCTTGAGTCAACGAGCAGGGCCCAGGAGCTTTAAGATACAGATGGAGCCGGGCGTGGTGGCTCACGCCTGTAATCCAAACACTTTGGGAGGCCAAGGCGGGCGGATCACGAGGTTAGGAGATCGAGACCATCCTGGCTAACACGTGAAACCCTGTCTCTACGAAAAATACAAAAAAAATTAGCCGGGCGTGCTGGCGGGCGCCTGTAGTCCCAGCTACTCGAGAGGCTGAGGCAGGAGAATGGCGTGAACCCAGGAGGCGGAGGTTGCAGTGAGCCGAGATCAAGCCACTGCACTCCAGCCTGGGCGACAGAGTGAGACTCCGTCTCAAAAAAAAAAAAATACAGATTGAGAGTCCGGGCACGGTGGCTCACGTCTGTAATCCCAGCACTTTCGGAGAATGAGGCGGCAGATCACAAGATCAGGAGATAGAGACCATCCTGGCCAACATGGTGAAACCCCATCTGTACTAAAAATACAAAAATTAGCCGGGCATGGTGTAGCGGGCCTGTAGTCCCAGCTACTTAGGAGGCTGAGGCAAGAGAATCGCTTGAACCCTGGTGGCAGAAATTGCAGTGAGCTGAGATTGTGCCACTGCACTCCAGCCTGTGCGACAGAGTGAGAGTCCATCTCAAAACAAACAAACAAAAAAACACAAGATACGGATAGAGACTACCATATACTCGCCCATATACATGCCTTTAAGATTCTGAATGTTGCCGGGCGCGGTGGCTCAAGCCTGTAATCCCAGCACTTTGGGAGGCCAAGACGGGCGGATCACAAAGTCAGGAGATAGAGACCATCCTGGCTAATACGGTGAAACTCCGTCTCTACTAAAAAATACGAAAAAAAAAAGAAAACTGGCCGGGCGAGGTGGCGGACACCTGTAGTCCCAGCTACTCAGGAGGCTGAGGCAGGAGAATGGCGTGAACTCAGAAGGCGGAGCTTGCAGTGGTCCGAGATCGGACCAGTGAACTCCAGCCTGGGCAACAGAGCCAGACTCCGTTTAAAAAAAAAAAAAAAAAAAGACTCTGAATGTTAGTGGCTGGGCACAGTCGCTCATGCCTGTAATCCTAGTACTTTGGGAGGCCAAGGTGGGCAGATCACCTAAGGTCAGGTGTTCGAGACCAGCCTGGCCAACCACCATGGTGAAACCCCATCTCTACTAAAAATACAAAAATTAGCCAGGCATGGTGACACATGCCTGTAATCCCAGCTACTTGGGAGGCTGAGGCAGGAAAGTTGCTTGAACCTAGGAGGCGGAGGTTGCAGAGAGCCAAGATTGCAGCACTGCACTCCATTCTGGGTGACAGAGTGAGACTCTGTCTCAAAAAAAAAAAAAAAAAAAGACTGAATGTCATTTTAACAGCTACTAGGCGCTTTCCATACTCATAGCTAATTTTCTCACAGGTGCACTGTTTTCCAGACACAGAACCATTAGGTGACAGGTCCAAAACCTGCAGCTTGTGTGCGCAGCACTGTGCCCTACACTCCCCTCTGGCAGGCCTGGGAGACAGAAAGGGAAATCCCTGCTGGTCACTGAGGGATGGAGCAAAGCCCACCAGCCTGAGATGACCCAGAAAAGCAAATGCATCTGGCCAGAAGGTCCTGCCTAAAGCACACGTTTGATCCCGGACGGGCTTCCCACCTCACCCTGCAACCCCTACTGAAGATAAACAAATCCAGGGACCCCCAACTCCATGCCTAATGCACAGCTGACAACTGTCTTGCAATGGACATTGCCGTGCACAACCCTGGGCGAAGGCCCTACACCTTCAAGCCCTTGGCCTACCAAGATCCAGCTACCCTGGAGGACTGCTGGTATCCTCAAAGGGAAGCTTGGGGCAGGGATAAATTGAAGCCAGAATCTTACCGGGCCCTGAGAGGACACACCCAAGGCCCAGGCATGGCAGCCAGAGGGCCCCCCAACCCTGCCCGGGATCAGGCCCAGAATGTCCTCTCCAGCAGGCACAGCAGCTCAACTGCACCACTGTAGGCTGCCCAGCCCAGCCCTGCAGCAGCCTGCAACCCCAGGACAAGGGTTCAAGTTCCAGCTCTACCACTTGCTGTAGTGGTCCCTTCTCCAGTCTCTGTGTCCTCTTTACACGGAATCAAAAGACACTTCTGACTCATAGAAAGATTATGACAATTCAATGAGAAAATTCTAGCAAAGTGAGCCCCCAGAACATAAAACAGCTCAGGATTTTTTTTTTTTTTTTTTTTTACTTATTATTACTGGGTCCTCCAGGTGGGCCTCGTGCAAGGGCCAGCCCTCGGGCATCCCTGCCAGCTGCCAAACCCATCAACTGGCCCAAGTCTAGGTATTGACTGGGAACTTCAGAGTAGCCTTACGGTGGGGACCCCTGGGGCAGCGGGTTGCGCAGGAGTGTCTACACGTGTGCAGCAACCTTCCCTTCAGGCCGGATTCCGAGGCGCTAGTGTCCACCAGCCTGTGCCACACCGGCGGGCTCCTCCTCCCTCAATCCCCGCCCAGACTGCCTCGGGCGGCAGAGCACGTGGCTCCAGCCCTAGGGAGCCATTTCGCTCCTGGAGCAGCGCGGCAGGAAAGGGGCCGCAGGTCCCAAACTTGCGCACTCCGTAGAACGCCCACCTCCCCCATAACCCGCCCGGAGGGTCGTTCAAAATGCAGATGTCCGGGCGCCAGCGATCAGAGTTTCAGGCATGTGCATTTTAAGAAGTGTGCGGGGTGGCTTAGCTGTGTGTGGCCCTTGAATCCATCACCCTTTGGGATTCGAGCAACCTAGGACCAAAGCTTGCAAAGTGGCTTCTGGGGAGGCCTGCGGACCTCGGGCCACCCACCCGGCCGGGGGACCCGACGCTTTCGATTTACGGCAGGGGGGAGGGGCGTTGGATGGGAAAGTTTGCAGAGGAAACCCACGTGCGGCGGGAAGCTGCCCTGCGAGGCTAGAGGCGGCCTCAGGTGTCCCCTCCCCAAAAGGCCTGCCCACCTGGCCTGCCTTGCCCACCGTGCCCATGGGTCCGAGCTTTGTGCAGGGAAAGCGTGGCCCAGGAGCGCCTACAAATCCCACAATGCTGCACCAGCAGGACACGGAGAACTACAGCTCCCGCGAGGCCGCGCGCAGAGGTCCGCCTACTCCAAGAGGGCTGCAGAGTCACGTCCAGGCCTCGCTAGTAAACAGCGCCCGGGCGCGGGCGGGCGAGCGCGCGGCAGCCAACGTGCCCCGGGCCGCGGCGCCCCTACCGGCCGCGCGGGCCCCTCGGGGCCCGCCCCCCCCCCACACCC
>NW_016808231.1:4644385-4654411 GCF_001698545.2 Rhinopithecus bieti | reverse complement strand
GGCGGCGGCGGCGGCGGCGGCGAGGGGAGGGAGGCGGGCGGGAGGGGCGGGAGGGAGGTCTCTCCGGCCTGCCTCCCCGGGCGTGTGTATGTGTGTGTGTGTGTGTGTGTTTGCAGCTGATCAGATGTCTGTTTCAAGGCGGGAAACAGCTGGTGAAAACTCAGCACTCCCCCGGCCTCCTTCCGCGGAGTAAGGAATTGCATGTAAACAAAGGACTATTTGCAGCGCCCCGCGGGCGGCGCGAGGCTGGGGCGAGAGGGGCGCGGGTCCCCGGGGACCGGCTGCAGCCGGGGTCTGCAGGCCTCTCGCTAGGCACAGGGGGCCGGGGGCCTCGGGCGGGCTTGGGAGGCGCGGCGTGAATGGAGCGAGCTGCGACCGAGCTACATGCGCCACTATGGGTGATGAGGTCCATCAGCTGACAGGTTGGCAAGCGTTGCAAAAAAAAAAAAAAAAGCCAGCCACCGCGCGGGGAGCCCAGCCTGTGCAGCCCGGGGTCCAGCGGCGACTGCCCAGTGCAGGGTCCGCGCGCTTGGCCGGCCCGCGGGGAGGAGGGGGCGCGGCTGGGTCGGGCGTGCAGCGGCAGCAAGGAAGGCGGCCTGGGGTTTGCGCTTGGGGCTTCTGCTTTTTCACCATTGCAGCTGCACCGAGCGGAGCCTCTCCGGTGTGCTCCCTTCGAGCCGAGCCCAGGGCCCCCTGGAAACTTGCGTCACAGCCACCGCTTCCCACATGTAACTTGGGGCTGACTTCCGAGGCCGGCCAGCCTCCTCTCTCCCTCCCTGCTGAGCTGCCCGCCGCTGGACGCACGGCAAGGACTCCGGACCCTGGGAATCCTGGACCCGGCGAGGGGACGGCAAAAGGCGCCTCGGATGCTGGGGCCGCCCTAGGAAACCCGGGCCCCCGACGGGGAGGGGAACGTGGAGGCGGGCCCGAACGGCAGCGGCCCCCGGGCGCAGGCTGCCGGCGCTGCCGGGAGGTCTGCTGGTTGCTGCCGGCTGGCCTGCTATTCCCCCCAGACCCCCACTGTTCCCTCCGCGGGCCGAAGGCTGCAGCTTCTCATTCATAACAAAGCCCGAGTGGGACTTGCACCTCCGCCAGGGTGCGCTCCCTACGAGGGGGTGACGACTTGGGGCAGGGACGGGGACCCTGGCGGCGAGCTTCCGTCCTCCGCTCGCACGCCCCACCTTCCGGCCCCAGGCCCTCCCTTGGCTCCTGGAGGGTTGGCTCCTGGCTCAGGAAGCCCACGCCTGCCTTGGAATGTCCTGGATCCTGCCCACCGCCTTCCAGGTTCCGCCTAAATCGCGCCTCCTAATTTGACTTATTCCTACTAGTAAAAATAGTTACTGTTATTATTGGGAAATATTGTTATTAGATGTTGCCAGCACCCGGTGGATGCAGAACAGTTTTGCATACATGCTCTCCAATCCTTGAAGCAACCTGTTAGGCAGTTTCTCTAAGGAGCGATCCCAGACCACTTCACAGAAAAAGTCTCTGGAAGGCTTACTATATTTTTATTTAAAAAAAAAAAAATTACTTTCGGCCGGGCGCGGTGGCTCACCCCTGTAATCTCAGCACTTTGGGAGGCTGAGGCAGGTGGATTACCTGAGGTCGGGAGTTCAAGACCAGCCTGACCAACACAGAGAAACACCGTCTCTACTAAAAATACAAAATTAGCCGGGGGCGTGGTGGCGCATGCCTGTAATCCCAGCTACTGGGGAGGCTGAAAGCAGGAGAATAGCTTGAACCCGGAGGCGGAGGCAGCAGTGACCAAGATCGCGCCATTGCACACCAGCCTGGGCAACAAGAGCGAAACTCCATCTAAAAAATAAATAAATAAATAAATACTTTTTCAGTAATAGAGATGGGAGTCTCACTATGTTGCCCAGCCTGGTCTTGAACTCCTGGGACTCAAGGAATCCTACCTCTACCTCCCAAATTGCTGGGATTACAAGCATGAACCATGGATGGTCCTGGCAGGAAGCCTATTTTTAACTGCCCTTAGTGAGCAAGCTTTTTTTTTTTTTTTTTTTTTACATGGAGTCTTCCTCTGTCACCCAGGCTGGAGTACAGTGGCACGATCTCAGCTCACTGCAACCTCCGCCTCCTGGGTTCAAGCGATTCTTCTGCCTCAGCCTCCCGAGTAGCTGTGGTTACAGGCGCACACCACCAAGCCCGGCTAATTTTTGTATTTTTAGTACAGATGGGATTTTGCCATGTTAGCCAGGCTGGTCTTGAACTCCTGACCTCAGGCGATCTGCCTGCCCCAGTCCCCAAAGTGCTGGGATTACAGGCATGAGCCACCTCACCCAGCAGTGAGCAAGCTATTCTGATGCATTACTATCTCTTTATCCTCTCATTTTGAAGAGGGAAAGACAGAGGCTCACAGCTGCAGATAAGGATGCACTCAGGAGTGCTGACTGCAGAAAGCCCTCATTCTTTATATCACACTCATCCTCCTGTCACACCTCACCTCTGATCAGGGCCTTATTTTATACTTGCTTTTGTTCTTTTGCAGAGCAAAGCATTCTGTCATACTTGGTTATATGTGGCCTTCAAATTGTTCTCTGGATGTCTCCCTGGTTCAATTTTTTTTTTTTTTTTTTTTTTGAGACGGAGTCTTGCACTGTCGCCCAGGGTGGAGTGCAGTGGCGCGATCTCGGCTCACTGGAACCTCCGCCTCCCAGGTTCAAGCGATTCTCCTGTTCTCCTGCCTCAGCCTCCCAAGTAGCTGAGATTACAGACGCCCACCACCACACCTGGCTAATTTTTTTGTATTTTTAGTAGAGACAGGGTTTCCTATGTTGGCCAGACTGGTCTTGAACTCCTGACCTCGTGATCCATCCACCTGTGCCTCCCAAAGTGCCAGGATTACAGGCATGAGCTACTGCACCTGGCCTCCTTGGTCCAATTTTGTCTCCCAAAGAAGAGGGACTGTGCTTTTACTCTTTTCTCTCTTCATGGGGGATGGTACAGGGCTGGGCACATATATGAACTGCAGAGAGTGACCTGCAAAGCTGATGTCCCTGGAGACAGCCTTGGCAGAAAGAATGAGAGGGAGACCCTAGGCACAAGTGGGTGGCCTAGGCAGACCCAGGAGCTGCCTGACCACACTGAACTGGGTAGCAGGTGCCCATTCCTTCTCCTAATAAATCAAGGAAGCCCCCCCAAAGCAGTGGCATTTGGAGTCCGGCCCAGGAGATGACAGAGACCTGCTTTTTCATTTGTCTTGGAAGTCATTTCTAGGCCGACACAGACTCTGGTTCCTGGGGCAAGAGTTGAGGTCACAAAATGTAAGAGAGTGCCAAAAATCTCAACACCCAAGATAAATTATGTTGGGTTTTCCTTGCTGTTGTTGCTGTTGTTGTTGTTGTTTCTGAGACAGAGTCTCAGTCTGTCACCCAGGCTGGAGTGCAGTGGTGCAATCTCCACTCATGGCAACCTCCGTCTCCCAGGTTCAAGTGATTCTTGTCCCTCAGCCTCCCGAGTAGCTGGGACTACAGGAGTGCACCACCATGCCCAGGTAATTTTTTGCATTTTTTGTAGAGATAGGGTCTCGCCATGTTGCCCAGGCCGGGCTCGAACTCCTGACCTCAAGTGATCCACCAGCCTTGGTTTCCCAAAGTGCTGGGATTGCAGGCATGAGCCACCGCGCCTGGCCTCAAATTGTGTCTTAATTTAACATTTTAAAACGTCAAAATTGTCTGGGCATAGTGGCTCATGCCTGTAATCCCACCACTTTGGGAGGCCTAAGTGAGTGGATTGCTTGAGCTCAGGAGTTCAAGACCAGCCTGGGCAACATGGCGAGACACTGTCTTAACAAAACATATAAAAGAATTAGCTTGTTGTGGTGATGTAGTCCCAGCCATTCAGGAGGGAGAGGTGGGAAGATCGCTTGAGCCCCGGGAGCTTGAGGCTGCAGGGAGCTGTGATCGTGCCACCTCACTCTAGCCTGGGTGACACAGCAAGACCCTGTCTCAATAAAACAAAATAAATGAAATAAATTCCTGCCAAAAATCCATGGTAAACACATTCTCCACATTTTAATGACTGTCTCAGTATTACTGATTTTTCTCTTTCCCTCAGGCTTCAGTATAGCTCTCCAAGACACTGTCGATGCTCATCTTTACATTCAAATAATGGCCAGGCACAGTGTCTCACACTTGTCATCTCAGCACTTTGGAAGACCAAGGCAGGAGGATCCCTTGAGGCCAGGAGTTGGAGACCAGCCTGGACAACATAACTAGATGTTGTCTTCACAAAAAATAAAAATAAAAAAATTAGCCTGACATGGTGGTGCATGCCTCAAGTCCCAGCTACTTGGGAGGCTAAGGCAAGAGGGTTGATTGAGCCCAGGAATTCAAGACTACAGTGAGCTATGATCACGCCATGGCACTTCAGACTGGGCAACAGTGCAAAACCCTGTCTTGATACTAAATTTGGCCGGGCAGTGTCTGATGCCTGTAATCCCAGCACTTTGGGATGCAGAGGCGGGCAGATCACGAGGTCAGGAGATCGAGACAGTCCTGGCTAACACTGTGAAACCCCGTCTCTACTAACAGTACAAAAAATTAGCCGGGTGTGGTGGTGGGCGCCTGTAGTCCCAGCTACAGGCTAAGGCAGGAGAATGGCATGAACCCAGGAGGCGAAGGTTACAGTGAGCCGAGATCGTGCCACTGCACTCCAGCCTGGGCGACAGAGCTAGACTCCATCTCAATCAATCAATCAATCAATCAATCAATTTTAACTGGGAGTCCGAGACAGGCAGATCACAAGGTCAGGAGATTGAGACCATCCTGGCTAACACAATGAAACCCCGCCTCTACTACAAATACAAAAAAAAAAAAAATAGCCAGGCGTGGTGATGGACACCTGTAGTCGCAGCTACTCGGAGGCTGAGGCAGGGGAATCTGTTGAACCTGGGAGGCAGAGGTTGCAGTGAGCTGAGATTGTACCACTGCACTCCAGCCTTGGCGACAGAGCGAGACTCCATCTTATAAAGTAATAATAATAATAATAATAAAATTTTTAAAATTCAAAGACGGCTAGGCGCGGTGGCTCACAACTGTAATCCGAGCACTTCGGGAGGCAGAGGCAGGCAGATCACTTGAGGTCAGAAGTTCGAGACCAGCCTGGCCAACATGGTGAAACTCCGTCTCTACTGAAAACAAAAATTAGCTGGGCATGGTAATGAGTACCTGTAATCCCAGCTACTCAGGAGATTGAGGCAGGAGAATCACTTGAACCAGGGAAGCAGAGGTTGCAGTGAGTGAAGATCGCACCACTGAGCTCCAGCCTGGGCGACAAAGTGAGACTGTCTCAAAAATTAAAAAAATCAAAATCAAAAGCTGGTTCAACATTGATTTCTAATATTGATTTATTATAAATCAATAAATGTTTTTAATTTATTATTCAGATATTTTGCTCATTGTAAATTTTTGGCATTAATTTCAATTTTTTTCTTGAGACAGGGTCTCATTCTGCTGCCCAGGCAGGAGTACAGTGGTGATATCATAGCTCTTTGCAGTCTTGAACTCCTAGGCCCTTGTGATCTTCCCAACTCAGCCTCTCGAGTTGCTGGGACTACAGGCATGCCACCATCATGTTTGGCAATTTTTTTAATTTTTTGTAGAGACAGGGTCTCACTATGTTGCCCAGGCTGGTCTTAAACTCTTGGACTCAAGCCATCCTCCTGCCTCGGTCTCCCCAAAGTGCTGGGATTATAGGTGTGAGCCACTATGCCTGCCCAATTTTGATTTCTCTAAAGTATTGCATTAAAATTTTGTGAATCTTGATTACTGACAGGTTTGGTGCCCCCGTTAACTTTTGTTCCCCAAGCAAGTGCCCCCCTCGTATTACCCTGCTGCTTGTGATTCCCCCATCTAATGAGGTCTCACTGTAGCCCAGGCAGAAGGCAGCAGAATCAGGGCTGCCCATCAGCCTTACAGGACCCCCTCTGTGTCCCCGAGGAACATGGGCATCATGTGCACAGCCCTGGAGAGGGACTGTCCAATCAGCCCTGGCTACTTCTTTCTGTGTTCACATATCCTAGTTGGCCACATGGAAATCAAAGCAGAAACGCTGCCCTCAAGAAGCTCCCAACCACACTGCAGTGACAGGAGCTGTGCTCAGGAAATGATGACATTTGGAGACAATCAATATATGCCATAGGGCCACAAAACCAAATGCACTGAATGACATCTCCAGTGCCTGAAAAAATGAATGAATGAATGAATGAATTGCAGCTGGAGCAAGCACGTCTGCCTCCTGCTCCTCCCCTACAGAACTGCCTTGACCAGGCTGGGCACGGTGGCTCACACCTGTAATCCCAGCACTTTGGAAGGCCGAGGCGAGTGGATCACCTGAGGTCAGGAGTTCAAGACCAGCCTGGCCAACATGACAAAACCCCATCTCTACTAAAATACAAAAATTAGCTGGGCGTGGTGACAGGTGCCTATAATTCCAGCTACTCTGGAGGCTAAGGCAGGAGAATTGCTTGAATCCAGGAGGCAGAGGTTGCAGTGAGCCCAGATTGCACCACTGCACTCCAGCCTGGGCAACAAGCAAGACTCCGTCTCAAAACAAAATTTTAAGTAAAAATAATCAGCAGGGCACAGTGGCTCAGGCCTGTAATCCCAGCACTTTGGAAGGCCAAGGCATGTGGATCACGAGGTCAGGAGATTGAGACCATCCTGGCTAACACGGTGAAACCCTGTCTCTACTAAAAATATAAAAAAATTAGCCAGGTGTGATGGCACGCGTCTGTAGTCCCAGCTACTCAGGAGGCTGAGGCAGAAGAATCGCTTGAATCCAAGAGGCGGAGGTTTGCAGTGCGCCGAGACCATGCCACTGCACTCCAGCCTGGGCAACAGAACAAGACTCCATCTCAAAAAAATAAATAAATAAAACAAAAAATAAAAATAATCAGGCCGGGTGCCATGGTTCATGCCTGTAATCCCAGTACTTTGGAAGGCCGAGGTGGGTGGATCATTTGAGATCAGGAGTTCAAGACCAGCCTGACCAACATAGTGAAACCCAATCTCTACTAAAAAGACAAAAAAATAAATATCTAGGCGTGGTGGCACATGCCTGTAGTCCCAGCTACTTGGGAGGCTGAGGCAGGAGAATCGCTTGAACCTGAGAGGTGGAGACTAGTGAGCCGAGATTGCGCCACTGCACTCCAGCCTGGGAGAGCCACATTCCGCCTCAAAAAAAAAAAAAAAAAATCAGGCCAGTAGTGGTGGCTCTTACTTGCAATTTCAACACTTTGGAAGGCCAAGGCAGGTGGATCACTTGAAGTCAGGAGTTTGAGAGCAGCCCGGCCAACATGGCAAAACCCTACCTCTATGAGAAATACAAAAATTAGCTAGGCATGGTGGTGGGAGCCTGTAATCCCAGCTACTCCGGAGAGTGAGGCATGAGAATCCCTTGAACCTGGGAGGCAGAGGCTGCCATGAGCCGAGATTGCACCACTGCACTCCAGCCTGGGTGGCGAAGCATCTCAAAAACAAACAGGCCGGGTGCGGTGGCTCACCCCTGTAATCCCAGCACTTTGGGAGGCCGAGGCAGGTGGATCATGATGTCAGGAGATCGAAACCATCCTGATCAACATGGTGAAACCCCGTCTCCACTAAAATACAAAAATATTAGCCTGGCGTGGTGGTGTGTGCCTACAGTTCCAACTACCCAGGAAGCTGAGGCAGGAGAATCGCTTGAATCTGGGAAGCGAAGGTTGCAGTGAGCCGAGATCGTGGCACTGCACTCCAGTCTAGTGACAGAGCAAGACTCCGTCTCAAAAAACAACAAGAACAAAATGAACAAATATATTAGGAGTCAGCAAGGTTTTTTCCGAAAAGGACCAGATAGTAAATATTTTAGGCTTTGCAGACCACATGGCCTCCTGCAAGCACTCAACTCTGCCCTTCTGGCTGGAAAGCAGTCCTAGACGGGGTATGAATCAATGGGCATCTCTGGGTACCAATAACACTTGGCTTATGGACACAAATAGACTGTCATATAATTTCATGTGCCACAAAATATCATTCACTTGATTGCTTTCCAACCATTTGAAAATGTAAAAGTTCTATGGCCTCTGTAGCAAGTTACTACAAGCTTAGTGGCATAAAACAACACAAATCTGACCAGGAATCATGGCTCATGCCTGTAATCTCAGCACTTTGGGAGGCTGATGTAGGAGGATCACTTGAGGCCAGGAGTTGGAGACCAGCCTGGGCAGCAACATAGGGAGATTCCAGCTCTATAAATATTTGTGTGTGTGTGTGTGTGTGTGTGTGTGTGTGTGTGTGTAATTTTAAAAAACAACACAAATTTATTCTCTGGAGGTCAGAAGTCCAGACGGGTTATGTTTGGCTAAATTCAGGGTGTAAGCAGGGTTGCATTTCTCCTAAAGTTCCAGAGGAGAATCTGTTTTCTTCCCTTTTCCAACTTGTAGATGCCACTCACATTCCTTGGCTTGTGGCCCCTTCCTCCATCTTCAAAGTGCACCTCTCAGTCTCTGTTTCTGCCATCCCATCTCTCTCACCCTTTCATCTCCCTCTCTTGGTGACCTTGGGCCCACCCAGATAATCCAGAATAATCTCCCCATCTCAAAATCCTTAACGTAATCACATCTGCAGAGTCCCTTTTGCCACGTAAGGTAACTATTGACAGGTTCTGGGGATGGGGCGTGAACATCATTGCAGGGGCCATTGTTCTGTCTACCACACCATTCTTGGTTTGTGAGCCACACAACAGGCAGTTGTTATCATAGGCCCCAGGAATTCCACTCCTAGGTAAACATCCAAGAGAATGAAAACAGGGACTCAAACAGATCATGGTACACCTACATCCATAGCAGCATTATTCACACCAGCCAAAACATGGAAGTAACCTAGTGTCTATCAACGGATGAATGGATAAACTAAATGTGGTCCGTCCCTACAGTGGAATATTATTCAGCCATAAGACGGAATGAAGCACTGACACCTGCTATAGCATTCCATTTATTGCATACCTTATTTCTATTATTACATTGTAATATATAATGAAATAACTATGCAACTCACCATAATGTAGACTCAATGAGAACCCTGAGCTTGTTTTCCTTCAACTAGACAGTCCCATCTGGGGGTGATGGGAGATACTGACAGATCATCAGGCATTAGATTCTCATAAGCAGCACTCAACCTAGATCCCTCACATCCATGGTTCATTCACAGTAAGATTTGCACTCCTATAAGAATCTAATGCCACTGCTGATCTGGCAGGAGGCAGAACTCAGGTGGTAATGCTAGCCATGGGGAGTGGTTGTAGATACAGATGAAGCTTTGCTGCCTGGCTCACTTGTTCACCCACCAAGACTTCAAGACTGGCTGGGAGTGGTGGCTCATGCCTGTAATCCCAGCACTTTGGGAGGCCAAGGCAGGCAGATCACGTGAGGTCAGGAGTTCAAGATCAGCCTGGCCAATATGGTGAAACCCCATGTTTACAAAACTACAAAAATTGCCGGGCGCGGTGGCTCATGCCTGTAATCCCAGCACTTTGGGAGGCCGAGGTGGGCGGATCACAAGGTCAGGAGATCGAGACCACAGTGAAACCCCGTCTCTACTAAAATGCAAAACTTAGCCGGGCGCGGTGGCGGGCGCCTGTAGTCCCAGCTACTCAGGAGGCTGAGGCAGGAGAATGGTGTGAACCTGGGAGGCGGAGCTTGCAGTGAGCTGAGATCCGGCCACTGCACTCCAGCCTGGGCGACAGAGCGAGACTCCGTCTCAAAAAAAAAAAAAAAAAAAAAAAAAAAAACTACAAAAATTAACCAGGTGTGGCAGCCTGTGCCTGTAATCTCAGCTACTCAGGAGGCTGAGGAGGGAGAATCGCTTGAATCTGGGAGGCAGAGGTTGCAGTGAGCTGAAATCGCACCATTGCACTCCAGCCTGGGCAACAGAGCGAGACTATTAAAAAAAAAAAAAAAAAAAAAAGAGACAAAAACAAGCTTGGAAAACTTGGAGCGTGCCAATGCCATAAAAAAAAAAATTC
>NW_016808231.1:4636061-4642689 GCF_001698545.2 Rhinopithecus bieti | reverse complement strand
AGTAGCTGGGACTACAGGCGCCCGCCACCTCGCCCGGCTAGTTTTTTTGTATTTTTTTAGTAGAGACGGAGTTTCATCAGGTTAGCCAGGATGGTCTCAATCTCCTGACCTCGTGATCCACCCGCCTCGGCCTCCCAAAGTGCTGGGATTACAGGCGTGAGCCACTGGGCCTGGCCCGCCACTGCTCTTATTTTTAAGTGCCTGATCCATACCCTCAAGTGGGTCTGGGGGCTGCTGTGACCGCATCCTGTTGCCCTGACCCTTTCTTTGTACCCTTCCTTCTCCTCTCCCCTCAATCCCTCTCGCACCTCCTCCTTGCTTGTCGTCTCACTTCCCATTTCTCTGAGGGAAATGGAAGCAATTAGAACAGACCTGCCACAGGCTGCCTTGCCCACCGCTGCCTCCCTCTCTGTGCCAGGGATCTGCCATCGGCCAGTGTCTCTGGATGAACGTCCATGCTGTTAATGCACAGAAGACCCTTCTACTTGCACGACTCGGAGACGTCACTCCAGAAACTGTCCCCTCTCCTTTGTCTTCAGTGCATGCCCTCTTTTGGATCATACCCATTACTGAGAACAAGCTGTTACTATTCTCCTTTCAATCAGCCAACCGACACTAGATCCCCTTAGCTCTGCTCTCTTTTATTGGTTTTGAGACAGAGTCTCTGTCTGTCACCCAGGCTGGAGTGCAATGGCATGATCTCCACTCACTGCAACCTCCACCTCCCAGGTTCAAGCCATTTTCCTGCCTCAGCCTCCTTTGTAGCCGTGACTACAGGCATGTGCCACCACACCTGGCCCAGCTCTGGTCTCTAACAGCAAAACTCTTTGAAATGGATGCTCACACTCACTCTCTCTCCTTCCCTCCTGCTCATTCCATCACACCCCCATGACTGCATGGGGGCAGTGACTCACTTCTGTGATCCTAGCACTTTGGGAGGCCAAGGTAAGCGGCAGGAGGATGGCTTGAGCCCAGGAGTTCCAGACCAGCCTGGGCAACACAGCAAGACCTCGTCTTTACAAATAATTAAAAGATTAGCCAGGTGTGGTGATGCACATCTGTGGTCCCAGCTACTACTCTGGAGGCTGAGGTGGGAGGATCACTTGAGTCTAAGAGGTTGAGGCTGCAGTGAGCCAAGAGTGCACCACTGCACTCCAGCTTAGACGGCAGAGTGAGACCTTGTCTCAAAAATAAAACACACGTGGCCGGGCGTGGTGGCTCATGCCTGTAATCCCAGCACTTTGGGAGGCCAAAGCAGGCAGATCATAAGGTCAGGAGTTCAAAACCAGCCTGGCCAAGATGGTAAAACCCCATCTCTGCTAAAACTACAAAAATTAGCCAGGCACAATGGCAGGCACCTGTAATCCCAGCTACTCAGGAGGCTGGGGCAGGAGAATCGCTTGAACCTGGGCAACAGAGGTTGCAGTGAGCCGAGATCGCATCACTGCACTCCAGCCTGGGCGATAGTGAGACTCTGTCTCAAAAATAAATAAATAAATAAATAAATAAATAAATAAATAAAACACAAACCCTTCTCTTTTCAAAGTCATGAGGACCTCCAGGATGCTACATCCAGGTCTCTGTTTTCTGTCTTCACTGCATCTGACCTTCTTGAAATTTTTTTTTTTGCTTTGTGTCTAGGACATGCCCATGGCACAGCTCTCAGACCTGTCTCTGTCTACACACACTCCCTGCTCTTCAGACAACAGACTTCCAGAAAGCACTAACAGCCATGAAGTGTGGTACAGAATCCAGGTCCTGCCTGTAACCCAACCCTACTAACCTGACTCTACTCTCTCGTCTGCAAAATGGAAGCCACACAGCATCTCCCTGGCAGGGCTGTTGTGAAAAGCCGGTGAAAGCCTGGCATGTCACGGCATCAATGAGTGTTGGTTGCCGTCATCCCTGGAACCAAGTTGCCATGGACGGCAGCGGCCAGAGGCATCTGAGCAGACCTTGGAGAACGACAAGGTTTCCTGATACGCAGGAAGGTCAGAGGTGGGGCTCAGCCTTTCCCCTCCCAGTTCTACCTGGCAGCAGGTGGGAGGCAGCAGGCGTGCGCTGGGCTCTGCTGTTCACACGGGGTGAAGCTGCTCCACACTTGAAACACCCTCACGTGGTGGGGCAGTGAAAACTGGCAAACAAACCGCTTGCCCTATAAAAGGTGGGTCTCTTGGCCGGTCACAGTGGCTTATGTCTGAAGTCCCAGCTACTCAGGAGGCAGGAGGATTGGATTGCTTGAGCCCAGAAGTTAAGGCTGCAGTGAGTTGTGATCACGTCACTGCACTTCAACTTGAGCAACAGAGCAAGACCATGTCTTAAATAAATAAATAAATAAATAAATAAATAAATAAATAAATACAAATAAACGGTGGGTCTCTGTAAAGAAAGTAATCAGCAGAGTATGGTGGCACACATCTGTAACTTCAGTAACTTCAGAGGCTAAGGCAGAAAAATCCCCTGAGTCCAGGAGTGCAAAGCCAGCCTGGGCAACAGAGTGAAATACTTCAAAACAAGATAAAATAAAATAATTTTTTTTAAAAAAAGGGAAGGCCAGGTGCAGTGGCTCACGCCTGTAATCCCAGCACTTTGGGAGGCTGAGGCAGGTAGATCACCTGAGGTCAGGAGTTTGAGACCAGCCTGGCCAACTGGTGAAACCTCATCTCTACTAAAAATACAAAAATTAGTTGGGTGTGGTGGCACACACCTGTAATCCCAGTTACTCGGGAGGCTGAGGCAGGAGAATTGATTGAACCTGGGAGGCGGAGGTTGCAGTGAGCTGAGATCATGCCACTGCACTCCAGCCTGGGTGACACAGTGAGACTCCATCTCAAAAAAAGAATAAACAAATAAATGCAACCCAGGCACGGCGGCTCATGCCTATAATCCCAGCACTTTGGGAGGCCGAGGCAGGTGGATCACAAGGTCAGACCATCTTGNGGCACACACCTGTAATCCCAGTTACTCGGGAGGCTGAGGCAGGAGAATTGATTGAACCTGGGAGGCGGAGGTTGCAGTGAGCTGAGATCATGCCACTGCACTCCAGCCTGGGTGACACAGTGAGACTCCATCTCAAAAAAAGAATAAACAAATAAATGCAACCCAGGCACGGCGGCTCATGCCTATAATCCCAGCACTTTGGGAGGCCGAGGCAGGTGGATCACAAGGTCAGACCATCTTGGTTAACACGGTGAAACCCTATCTCTACTAAAAAATACAAAAAATTAGCTGGGCGTGGTGGCAGGTGCCTGTAGTCCCAGCTACTCAGGAGGCCGAGGCCGGAGAATGGCGTGAACCCGGGAGGCGGAGCTTGCAGTGAGCCGAGATCACGCCACTGCACCCCAGCCTGAGCGACAGAGCAAGACTCTGTCTCAAAAAAAAAAAAAAGGCATTATTGAATAGATACATAAAATGTGGTCTGTGGCTGGGCGTGGTGGCTCATGCCTGTAATCCCAGCATGTTGGGAGGCCAAGGCTGGCGGATCGTGAGGTCAAGAGATTGAGACCAGCCTGGCCAACGTGGTAAAACCCTGTCTCTACTACAAATACAAAAATAATTAGCTAGGTGTGGTGGCACGTGCCTGTAGTCCCAGTTACTTGGAAGGTTGAGGCAGGAGAATCACTTGAACCCGGGAGGTGGAGGTTGCAGTGAGCTGAGATCGCACCACTGCACTCCAGCCTGACAACAGAGCGAGACTTCGTCTCAAAAAAAAAAAAAAGAAGACTATGTGCACAATGGAATACTATTCAGCTGTAAAAAGGAAAGAAGCACTGATATATGCTACAGCATGGATGGACCTTGAAAGCTTTCTGCTAAGTGAAAGAAACCAGACAAAAAAGGCCACATATTGCAAAATTCCATTTTACGCAGTGTCCAGAACAGGGAAATCTTTAAAGACAGAAAGTAAACCTAGTGGTTGGCTGGGGCTGGGGGATGGGGAATGGGGAATGGGAAGTGACTGCTAACAGGTGTGGGATTTCTCTCTGGGGTACTGAAAATGTTCTAAAATTGATTGTGGTGATGGTTGCACAACTCTGGGAATACATTAAAAAACCACTTAAATGTACACTTTAATGGGTGAATTGTATAGTATGTGAATTATCTCTCAATAAAGCTATTATTAAAAATCATCATTAGGCCAGGCACAGTGGCTCACGCCTGTAATCCCAACACTTTGGGAAGCCCAGGCAGGTAGATCACCTGAGGTCAGGAGTTCAAGACCAGCCTGACCAACATGGAGAAACCCCGTCTCTACTAAAAATACAAAAATTAGCCCAGCATGGTGGTGGGCACCTGTAATCCCAGCTATTCAGGAGGCTGAGGCAGGAGAATCACTTGAGCCTGGGAGGTGGAGGTTGCAGTGAGCCAAGGCTGCTGCACTCCAGCCTGGGCTATAGAGCGAGACTCAGTCTCAAAAAAGAAAAAAAAAATGCATCTTCAGCCAGGGTTGGTGGCTCAGGCCTATAATCCTAACACTTTGGGAGGTCAAGGCGGGAGGATTGCTTAAGGCCAGGGATTTGAGGTTGTGGTGAGCCATAACTGTGCCACTCCTGGAGCCTGGCCAGTAGAGCAAGTCTCCCACTCTTTTTTTTTTTTTAAATATGGTCTCGCTCTTACACCCAGGCTGGAGTGCAGTGGTGTGAACACAGCTCACTGCAGCCTTGACCACTTGAGCTCAAGCAGTTCTCCTACTTCAGCCTCCCTATTGGCTAGGACTACAGGCATGTGCCACTGAACCCAGCTAATTTTTGTAGAGATGGGAGTCTGACTTTGTTGCCCAGGCTGGTCTAGAACTCCTGAGCTCAAGCAATCCTCCTGCCTTGGCCTCCCAAAGTGCTGGAATTACAGGCCTGAGCCACTGCACCCAGCCAGCCAGAGACTACAACTCTTAAAAACAAAAAAACAAAGCGACTTTGGCTGGGCATGGTGGCTCATGCCTTTAATCCCAGCACTTTGGGAGGCTGAGGTGGGTGGATCACCTGAGGTCAGGAGTTCGAGACCAGCCTGGCCAATATGGTGAAACCCTGTTTCTAATAAAAACACAAAAATTAGCCAGGTGTGGTGACACGCGCCTGTAGTCCCAGCTACTTGGGAGGCTGAGGCAAGAGAATCGTTTGAACCCAGAAGGCAGAGGTTGCAGCGAGCCGAGATTGTGCCATTGCATTCCAGCCTGGGTGACAAAGCAAGACACCATCTTAGAAAAAAAAAAAAAAGCAACTTTATTGAGCCACCCTAAAGATGGCCAGAAGTCCAGGAAGCCCCAGAAAGCATGGGGGGTTCCTTAGAGCAGCGGGTTCAGGGCTCCTTCCCTTGGCTCTTTCCTTACTGGCTCAGGGGTCTCAGCTGCTCTGACCATGCCCAGCACTTCTCAGGACAAAGCCTGCCCCCCACCCCTTCCCAGGCTGTTGGGAGCTGCTGGTTGGAGATGGGAAATCATAAGAACTGCAGCCAGGAGGAAGCGCTGTCAGCAAAGGTGGCTGTTGCAGAGGTGAGGATAGGTTGTTCTCATTTTTACACTTAGGTTTTTTGGGGTTTTTTTTTTCGGGTGGCGGGGTTTGATTGCAGTGGTGCAATCATGGCTCACTGCAGTGTCAACTTCCTGGGTTCAGGCCGGGTGCAGTGGTTCACGCTTGTAGTCCCAACACTTTGATAGGTAGAGGTGTGCGGTTCACTTGAGGTCAGGAGTTCAAGATCAGCCTGGGCAACATGGTGAAACCCTGTCTCTACTAAAAAATTACAAATATTCGCCAGGGGAGGTGGCACACGCCTGTAGTGTCAGCTACTCTAGAGGCTGAGGTAGAAGAATCACTTGAATCCAGGAGGCGGAGGTTGCAGTGAGCCGAGATCGCGCCACAGCATTCCAGAACGAGACTCCTTCTAAAAACAAAACAAAACAAACAAAACTTCCTGAGCTCAAGCGATCCTCCCGCCTCAGCCTCCTGTAGCTGGGACTACAGGCGTGTGCCACCAAATACATGTGCTAATTTTCCTTTTTTTCTTTATTTTATTTATTTATTTATTTATTTATTTATTTGAGACAGTTTCACTCTTGTCGCCCAGGCTGGAATGCAATGGTGTGTTCTCGGCTCACTGCAACCTCCGCCTGGGTCCAAGTGATTCTCCCGCTTCAGTCTCCTGAGTATCTGGGATCACAGGTGCCTGCCACCACCCCCGGCTAACTTTTCGTATTTTTAGTAGAGACGGTATTTCACAGGGTTAGCCAGGCTGGTCTCGATATCCTGACCTCGTGATCCATCTGCCTCAGCCTCCCAAAGTGCTGGGATTACAGGTGTGAGTCACCGTGCCTGGCCTAATATTACTCAGCCTTTTTTTTTTTTTGAGACAAAGCTTTGCTCTTGTCACCCAGGCGGGAGTGCTGTGGCGCAATCTCAGCTCACTGCAATCTCTGCCTCCCTGGTTTAAGTGATTCTCCTGCCTCAGCCTCCCAAGTAGCTGGGATTACAGGCACCCACCATCAAGGCCGGCTAGTTTTTTGTACTTTTTAGTAGAGACAGGTTTCACCATGTTGGCCAGGCTGGTCTGGATCTCCTGACCTCGTGATCCGCCCGCCTCGGCCTCCCAAAGTGCTGGGATTACAGGCATGAGCCACCGCGCCCGGCCTTTTTNT
>NW_016808231.1:4631435-4635189 GCF_001698545.2 Rhinopithecus bieti | reverse complement strand
GGCCAACTCTGCTTTTTAAGGCTGCGTGTGATTAGGTCAGAATCATTGATAATCTATCTCAAGATCAACCTCACCGTGTCATACATCCTAACCACAGAAGTGATATATTTATAGGTTTTGCCCACACTCATCGAGAGGGGGTTACACCAGAGTGAAGGGTATTGGGGGTCACAGGAAAATTCTGCTGCCCTAGATGGGGGGTGTGAAGGGAGGATAGAGTAAGGGAGGAGAATTTCCTGAGAACATACAGAGAATGGGAGATGGAACCCAGGCAGGAATCTATGTCCTCAGTCTTAACAAGGCTTTTTCCTCTACGGAAATTTGCTATGAGCAGGGGGATGCACCCACTGACCTTTCCGGCCCTGGTATGCTCCCGTGCCTATGGGGAACTATAGCCTGCTTGGGGTGGTGGCAGGGGCAGGGATACCAGTCGTTGGAGCCGGGATGAGAACCAAAAAGTCCCTGCCTGGGAAAGGATCCTGGATGCTCCCAGGAAGGCGGAACGGGGGTCAGATGCCCCTGCTGGGGTCTGGAGCAAGGCCCATTCCGGTCCTCTGGCCCTCCTCTCCCCAAGTCAGGGGGAGATCTCTGGGCTCATAGGGTTGGCGCTTCCCCAACCAGTAGGGGGCGTTCGGCACACGCGCTGCTTTGTGGATGCCGAGCGGAAACAAGGTGGGGGAGCCCCAGGCCGGTGTTGGGGTGAAGGGGCTGACTGGGCCCCCACACCCCAGAGGCCCTGCAGATCCCTAGGGTGCCTCGCTCGTCTAGGGAGACCTGTGATGCCTGCCTCGTCCTCAGCCGGATCTGATTCACCTTGGCCATGAGTAAGCCCTGAAAATGCGGCTGCTTCCTGGTCGCTCACACCTGTGATCCCAGCCCTCTGGGAGGCCAGACGGGAGGATCATTTGAGCTCAGGAGTTCCCAACCAGCCTGGGCAACATGGCAAGATTTCATCTTTAAAAAAAATTAGCTGGGTGCTGTGCCTCATGCCTGTAATCCCAGCACTTTGGGACGCCGAGGCAGGTGGATCATTTGAGGTAGGAAGTTCGAGGCCAGCCTGGTCAACATGGTGAAACCCCACTTCTACTAAAAATACGAAAATTTGCTGGGAGTGGTGGCGGGCACCTGTAATCCCAGCTACTCAGGAGGCCGAGGCAGGAGAATCACTTGAACCCCGGAGGCGGAGATTGCAGTGGGCTGAGATCCTGCCACTGTACTCCAGCCTGGGTGACAGAGGGAGACTCCATGTCTAAATAAAGAAATTAATTAAAAATTAAAGAAACTAAAAAGAAAATTAGCCAGCTGTGGGCTGGGTGCAGTGGCTCACGCCTGTAATCCTAACACTTTGGGAGGCCAAGGCAGGCAGATCACGAGGTTAGGAGCTCGAGACCGGGCTGGCCGACATGGTGAAACCCTGTCTCTACTAAAAATACAAAAAAAAAACTTAGCCAGGCGTGGTGGCGGGCGCCTGTAATCCCAGCTACTGGGACTGAAGTAGGAGGCTGAGGTAGGAGGATTGCCCGAACCTGGGAGGCAGAGGTTGCAGTAAGCCAAGATCGTGACACTACACCATAGCCTGGACAACAGACTGAGACTCTCTGTCACCAAAAAACAAAAAAACAAACTATATATATATATATGCGTGATGGTGTGCACTTGTAGTCCCAGCTACTCATAAGGCTGAGGCAGGAGGATCACTTAAGCCTACGAGCTCAAGACCAGCCTGGGCAACGTAGCAAGCCCCCATCTCTACAAAAAATGTTTAAGGCCGGGTGTGGTGGCTCATGCCTGTAATCCCAACACTTTGGGAGGCAGAGGCGGGTGGATCACCTGAGGTCCAGAGTTTGACACCGGACTGACCAACATGGTGAAACACCGTCTCTACTAAAAATACAAAATTAGCTGCGTGTGGTGGCGCATGCCTGTAATCCCAGCTATTTGGGAGACAAAGGCAGGAGAATCGCTTGAAACCAGGAGGTGGAGGTTGCAGTGAGTTGAGATCATGCCATTGCACTCCAGCCTGGGCAACAAGAGTGAAATTCTGTCTCAATAAAAACAAAAACAAAATTTTTTTTTTAATTGGCTGGGCACAGTGGCTCACTCCTGTAATCCCAGCACTTTGGGAGGCCGAGGTAGGCAGATCACTTGAGGTCAGGAGTTTGAGACCAGCCTGGCCAACATGGAAAAACTCCATCTCTACTAAAAATACAAAAATTCGCTGGGCATGGTGGTGGGCACCTGTATTTCCAGCTCCTCAGGAGGCTGAGGCACGAGAATTGCTTGAGCCTGGGAGGCAGAGCCTGCAGTGAGCTGAGATCACCGCACTCCAGCCTGAGGGACAGAGAGAAACTTCATCTAAAAAACAAAAAACAAAAAAGGCCTGCTTGGTGGCTCACACCTGTAATCCCAGCACTTTGGGAGGGTAAAGCGGGCGGATCACCTGAGGTCAGGAGTTCCAGACCAGCCTGGCTAACACGGTAAAACCCCGTTTCTACTACAAAAAATTAGCTGGGCTTGGTGGCGCGCGCCTGTAATCCCAGCTACTCAGAGGCTGAGGCAGGAGAATTGCTTGAACCCAGGAGGTGGAGGTTGCAGTCAGCTGAGATCGCGCCATTGCACTCCAACTGGGGCAACAAGAGTGAAACTGTCTCAAACAAAACAAAACAAAACAAAAAAAATCAGCTGGGCCTGGTGGCGCATGCTGTGGTCCCAGCTACTTAGGAAGCTGAGGTGAGACGATCACTAGATCCCAGGATGTTGAGGTTGGAGTGAGTCATGACTGCACCACTGCACTCCAGCCTTGGTGACAGAGGGAGACCTTGTCTCAAAAACAAACAAACAAAGAAACACACAAACACACACACACAAACGGGGCTGGCTGCAACCCTGTTTGAGGTGGCTGGAGTCCCCTGTACCCTCTCTCTCTGGCTCCAGCTGTGGGCTCCTGCCAGCCCTCTCCCTCTGCCTCTCTGTCTCCCCTCCATCAGCTCACCTGCCCTGTCCTTTTCAGCCCTCAATTTCTCTTCCTCCTCCCGCACTCCACGGGGGAGTTCAGCTCCCTTTAGGGACTTTTCCCCTAGGGAAGTGCCTCTCTGCTTCTCAGTGTCAGCAAGGGGGAACCAGGTGCCCAGGCCTTCAACAGAGTATACTCCCTTTAGAAACACTCAATTCACAGCCATGCTGTCTGGACTGTTTTCTGCTTTACATAGAAATGGCCATCAAACTGCTTCATCCATTGATTGTGAGGCCATGGGGCAGTTATAATAATTCCATCAAGCAGAGGAAAAGCCTGAGGCCTGTTGACATAGAGGATGGACACTTCTGAAGACCCTCAAAGAATTAGCTATAACCATGAGACCAGATCTAAGACCCCTGACACCCAGCCTGGGGCCTTCTCACCATGAGGCCTCTGGTTAACAGAAAATGAGAGTAAATCAGGCCAGGTATGGTAGCTCACACCTGTAATCCCAGCATTTGGGAGGCCAAGGCAGGTGGATCACTTGAGGTCAGGAGTTCAACATCAGCCTGGCCAACATAGTGAAACCCTGTCTCTACTAAAAATACAAAAATTAGCTAGGCATGGTGGCATACCACTGTAATCCTAGCTACTCAGAAGGCTGAGGAAGAAGAGTCGCTTGAACCCAGGAGGCGGAGATTGCAGTGAGTCGAGATCATGCCACTGCACTGCAGCCTGGCCAACAGAGTGAGACTACATCAAAAAAAACAAAACAAAACAAAACAAAACTAAACAAAA
>NW_016808231.1:4625436-4628379 GCF_001698545.2 Rhinopithecus bieti | reverse complement strand
GAGGGAGGGAGGGAGTGAGGGAGGGAGGGAGGTTGAGCCAGCCAAGGAACCAAGGCAGTGTGGCCAGAGAGAGTGGAGGGTCAAAGGAGGCTCACCAGAAATCAAGGGGAGCTAGGGGCCGTGGCTCACACTTGTAACCCCGGCACTTAGGGAGACTGATGTAGGAGGATCACTTGAGCCTGGGAGTTTGAGACCAGCCTGGACAACCTAGCAAGACTCCATCTCTACAAAGTTTAAAACTTAACTGGGTGTGTTGGTGGTTTACCTGGCCCAGCTATTTGGGAGGCTGAGGAGGTAGGATCACTTGAGGCCAAGAGGTTGAGGCTGCAGTGAACCATGATCATGTCACTGCACTCCAGCCAGGGCAACCAAGTGAGACTCTTAAAAAAAACAAAGAGCCGGGAGTGGTGGATCACGCTTGTAATCTCAGCACTTTGGGAGGCTGAGGCGGGCAGATCACTTGAGTGCAGGAGTTTGAGACCAGCCTGGCCAACATGGTGAAACCCTGTTTCACCGTGTTAGCCAGGATGGTCTCGATCTCCTGACCTCGTGATCCGCCCGTCTCGGCCTCACCCTGTCTCTACTTAAAAAAAGAAAAAAAAATTGGCTCGCTCGCACCTGTAATCCCAGCAATTTGGGACGCAGAAGCGGGAGGATCACCTGAGGTCAGGAGTTTTAGAACAACCTGGCCAACATGGTGAAACCTCGTCTCTACTAGAAATACAAAAATTAGCCAGGCGTAGTGGCGCACTCCTGTAGTCCCAATCACTCAGGAGGCTGAGGCAGGAGAATCCCTTGAACCCCGGGAGGCGGAGGTTGCAGTGAGCCGGGATTGCACCACTGCACACCAGCCTCAGTGACAAAGCGAGACTCCATCTCAAAAAAAAAAAAGAAAAAAGAAAGAAACCAGGAAGTTGCATTTGGGGATCAGGAGAAAGGCAGGAAGCAGAGGGATGTGGGACGAGGACACCTGGGAGGTGACATCTCCATTGTGCCTCTGGGTGACTGGCTCTCTTCACATGCAGTGAACAGAGGTTGGGGACAGAAGGTGGAATGTCAAGCTCCACTTGAGACGAAAAGGGAAGGCTGGGGCTGACCAGGCCAGAGGAGGGTTGAAGGCCTGCTCTCATGAAAACCAAAGCTGGGTGAGTTTCCAGGTGGGAGAGGCAGCCAGGAAACAGGCGCCAGCTCTCCCTGGGGAGGGGCAGGCTCTGAGCCCCAGTGTGGGTCCGGGACGTGGGAGCCATGGATCATCGCCAGTGCAGGCCAGTGCTGCTGCGGGGGCTTTCCTTGCACTCCTAGTTCGTTCCCTCCTTCCTTCCTTCCCTCCTTCGTTCGTTCGTTCGTTCCTTCCTTCCTTCCTCCCTCCCTCCCTCCCTCCCTCTCTGATGGAGTCTCGTTCTGTCATCCAGGTTGGAGTGCAATGGTGCAATCTTGGCTCACTGCAACTTCTGCCTTCCAGGCTCAAGCAATTCTCCCACCTCAGCCTCCCAAGTAGCTGGGTTTATAGGCACCCACCACCATGCCCTGCTAATGTTTGTATTTTTGTAGAGACGGGGTTTAACCGTGTTGGCCAGGCTGGTCTTGAAGTCCTGACCTCAGGTGATCTGGCTGCTTCGGCCTCCCCAAGTGCTGGTATTACAGGTGTGAGCCACCACGCCCCGCCTGCACTCATCCTCGTCACGGCGCCCTGAGTCCTATGATCATGCCCAAGGGGCTTGGCCAAGCCCATCACAGCCAGCCACTGCCAAGGCCTGCACTTCTTTCAGGCTCCTCCAGACTCCCCAGCAGCTGCCCTGAAGAACCTGTTGGCCTCAAAACTCAAGAGCTTACCTGGTCCTGGTGGCCCAGTCCTGACCAGGTAAGGCCAGGTACAAGAGGAGAGTCCCGCTGGGCATGACAAGACATACGGAGGGAGAAAACGTGGCCATGCATGAAACCACAAGGTCAGCTGCCAGGTGAAGTGTAGCCCCGTCCTGTGGGCTGATGGTCAGAGCCAGATGGTCAGAGGAAGGAGCAACTCGTAGGGGTCAGAAAGGGTTTTGGCTTCAAGTCTATACAGACAGGGAAGAAGCAAGCCCAATAAGCACTGCGGAGTGGAGCAAGGGGACCGGCTCTGGGATTGCTCTCTCCTCCTTCAAGCCCACCAGAGCTTGAGCCCCTGGTGCACCTTTCCTGCTGGGCAGCCGCGGCCGCCAGCGCATCAGGGGTTAATGTCTGGCCGGTGCCGGCTTCAGCAGCAGCAGCAGCAGCAACAGACAGTGGTGCCAGTAACTCAGAAGCTGAAATGTGAGAAGCAGGACGAGAGGGGCAGGGCTGGGAAAGGCTGAGCAGCAGCAAGCACAGAGGGTTTCCCTGGCAAGAGTCACAGGAGGCTGCCTGGTCCTCCCTTCCATGGCCCCGCTGTACAGCTGGCCCTTCCGCCTCGGGCTGGGCTATGGCACCCACACAGGGTAGGGGGTGGTGTTCATGGTCATGGCCAGTGTCCAAGCCCTTAGGCCACCGGGCGGCAGTTCCCTGCTGCAGATCTAGGGAAGGGGCACAGGTGCGCAGGCAACCAGCAGAGAAGGTACCCGGCTCTGCCCGGCTCTGCAGGAAGCTCTAGGTGGGGAGATGGGGCAGTGGCAAAGTGGGGCCTGGAGAACCAAGGAGGACAGGGAGATCCCTCAGGGGGTCCAAACTGCAGAGGCCTGGCCTTGACTTCACTCTTCTCCACCTTGGGAAAACTGAGGCACAGGAAGCTTCCCTGATAAGTGGATAAACGAGCCTCCTGCTGCTTGGGGGCAGGCAATGTTGCAGGGCTCCTGCCCCTCCATGGGCATGGGCATCCGTCTGCCTTTGCACAGGCACCTCAGGGATGCATAAGCACCAACCAGAGAGGTGAGAGGTACCAGACACAGTGCGAGTGCCTTATCCACACACTTTTTAATATATATATATATA
>NW_016808231.1:4622037-4625422 GCF_001698545.2 Rhinopithecus bieti | reverse complement strand
TCCATTGAGCCCAGGAGTTCGAGGCTGAAGTGAGTTATGATTGTACCGCTGCACTCCAGCCTGGGTAACAGAGTGAGACCTGTCTCATAAATAAATACATAATATATAAATAGGCTGGGTGCAGTGGCTCACACCTGTAATCCCAGCACTTTGGGAGGCCAAGGCATTTGGATCATCTCAGGTAAGGAGTTCCAAACCAGCCTGGCCAATATGGTGAAACCCTGTCTCTACTAAAAATACAAAAATTAGCTGGGCGTGGTGATGCACGTCTGTAGTCCCAGCTACTTGGGAGGCTGAGGCAGAAGAATCGCTTGAACCCGGGAGGCGGAGGTTGCAGTGAGCTGAGATCACTCCACTGCACTCCAACCTGGGTGACAGAGCAAGACTCTGTCTCAAAAAAAAAAAAAAAAAAAAAAAACTGGGCACGGTGACTCATGCCTGTAATCACAGCACTTTGGGAGGCTGAGGCAGGAGGATTGCTTGAGGCCAGGAGTTGGAGAGCAGCCTGGGCAACATGGTGAAACCCCGTCTCTACTCAAAATACAAAAATTAGCCGGGGGTGGTGGGGGGTGCCTGTAATCCCAGCTACTCGGGAGACTGAGGCAGGAGAATCACTTGAACCCAGGAGGTGGAGGTTGCAGTGAGACGAGATTGTACCACTGTACTTCAGCCTGGGGGACAGGGCGAGACTCTGTCTCAAAAATAGATAGATAGATAGATAGATACATACATACATACATACATACATACATACATACATAGATGGATGCTAGGTGTGGTGGCTCATGCCGCCATATAATCCCAGCACTGTGGGAGACTGAGGCAGGCAGATCACTTGAGGCCAGGAGTTTAAGACCAGCCTGGCCAACATGACGAAACCCCATCTCTACTAAAAATACAAAAATTAGCTGGGCGTGGTGGTCCACGCCTGTAATCCCAGCTACTCCAGGGGCTGAGGCACAAGTATCGCTTGAATTCGGGAGGCAGAGGTTGCAGTGAGCAGATATTTCAACATTGCACTCCAGCCGGAGCGACAAAGTGAGACTCTGTCTCAAAAAAAAGGACCAGGGTGCTGATCTATGCTACAATATGGACGAACCGTGAAACATTAAGTGAAAAGCCAATCACAAGAGACCACAACATTATTAGAAATGCCCAGAATAGGGAAATCCATAGAGGCAGAAAGTAGGCTGGTGCGTTGCCAGGACCTGGGAGGAAAGAGGAATGGGGAGTGGCTGCTTCTGGAGTATAGGGTTTCTTTTTGGGATGGTGAAAATGTTCTAGAATTAGATGTTGGTGATGGTTGCACGACTCTGAATATACTAAAAACCACTGATTGTACACTTTAAAGAGGTGAATTTTATGGCATGTGAATTATATCTTGATTTTATTTTTTAACCTTTTTTTGAGATGGAGTCTCGCTCTGTCACCCAGGCTGGAGTGCAGTGGTGCAATCTCAGCTCACTGCAACCTCCGCCTGCCGGGATCAAGCGATTCTCCTGCCTCAGCCTCCCAAATAGCTGGAACTACATGCGCGTGCCATCACACCCGGCTAATTTTTTTAGTAGAGACAGGGTTTGGAGTTTCACCATGTTAGCCAGGATGGTCTCGATCTCCTGACCTCGTGATCCACCCACCTCAGCCTCCCAAGGTGCTGGGATTACAGGCGTGAGCCACCGTGTCCAGCCGATTTTATTTTATTTTTTGAGACAGGGTCTCACTATGTTGCCCAGACTGGTCTCCAATTCCTGGACTCAAGCCATCCTCACACCTCGCCCCCTAAAATGCTGGGATGACAGGCGTGAGGCACCATGCCTGGTCCTAAAGCTTAATTTTTTAAAAAGCACTTAGTAAAAGCTCAGCAAATGCAGCTGTCAGGACTGTGCCCATCTTCAGGGAGTCTGCTGTAAAATGAAAGAGTTTGGATGAACAGGCAGAGTGTGGCCTCGGCAGAGCCTGAAGCACTGACTCAGGGAGTTCTCGGTGCACACAGGACATGGGTGAGGGACCAGGCAGGTGGCTATGCAAAGAGGAACCACCAACCACCATGTCGACAGAGGCAGTGTCCCCACGAAGCTCCAAACAGGCTCTGAACCCACTGCTGTCAAGATGCCAACAACCAAGGGCTCTAGTGGCCGGTCTAGAAGGATTTCTCCAAGGAGGTAGGGTTTGAGCAGAGATTGGGAGTACTCGGTGGTGTGAAGGGGATGGGCAGGCAGGAGTGACACTGGGCACAGGAGTGGAAGTCATGGAGTGCAGGGAGTGGTACATAGGTTCTAATGTTCCCTCTACCCCGAGCTAATTCCAGGAGCTGCTTTACTTTGCTGGTTCACAGACAGCAGCAAAAATCCCATTGCTGGCCTCTCTCTGTTCTCCCAGAGGTTCCAAGATTCTTTGGAGGTGTCCTGGAGGCTCTGGCTCTGGGAACTTGCTCTCCTAAGAAGCCCAGACCTGGCAGGACACTACCCTACCCTTCCCTCCCCTCCCCCTTCTCTCCCACTCCCCTCCTCTCTTCTCCCCTCCCTTTTTTCTTTTTTTTTGTTGAGATGGAGTCTCACTGTCTCCCAGGCTGGAGTGCAGCGGCGCAATCTCGGCTCACTGCAAGCAAGCTCCACTTCCCAGGTCCACACTATTCTCCAGCCTCAGCCTCCCGAGTAGTTGGGACTACAGGCACCCGCCACCATGCCTGGCTAATTTTTTGTATTTTTAGTAGAGATGGGGTTTCACTGTGTTAGCCAGGATGGTCTCAATCTCCTGACCTCGTGATCCGCTGCCTCGGCCTCCCAAAGTGCTGGGATTATAGGCGTGAGCCACCGCGCCGGGCCTCCCCTCCCTTCTTTCTTTTTCCTCCTCCTCCTCTTCTTCTCTTTCTTCCTTCCCCCCCTTTACCTCCTCTCCTCCTCCTCCTCCTCTTCTCCTCCTCTTTCTCTTTTTTCTCCTCTTGTTCTCCGTCTTATCTCCTTCTCCCAGCTTCTTTTTTCTCCTCTCCTCTTCTGGTCCCATTATTCTCCTCTTCTGTTTTGTTTTCCCTACTTCCTGTCTTCTTACTATCTTCTTCTCATTTTCTCCTCCTCTTCATTTGTTCTTCTTTCACTTCCTCTTCCCCTTTTCTCTTGTTTTTCCTCTTCTCCTCTTCTTCTTTGTTCCTCCTTTTCTTTCTCCACCCTCCACCCCTATTCCTCCTTTTACCGAGCCACTGGCCATTCCAAGCAGCACTCAGCACACCTAGCCACAATCTCTGCTGCACTGTGCTAGCAAGACCTGCTGTGCATCTATATTAACTTTTACAGTATAGGAATCTGGCCAACCCAGGTGGACTCTCTCTCTTTCTCTCTCTCTCTCTATATATATGTGTGTGTGTGTGTGTGTGTGTGTGTGTGTGTGT
>NW_016808231.1:4586311-4621688 GCF_001698545.2 Rhinopithecus bieti | reverse complement strand
CCTGACCTCGTGATCTGCCCGCCTCGGCCTCCCAAAGTGCTGGGATTACAGGCTTGAGCCACCGTGCCCGGCCTTCTTCTTCTTCTTTTCTTTCTCTCTCTCTCTCTCTCTCTTTCTTTCTCTCTCTCTCTCTCTTTCTATCTCGCTCTGTCACCTAGACTGGAGCTGGAGTGCAATGGCGTGATCTCAGCGCACTGCAACTTCTGCCTCCTGGGTTCAACCAATTCTCCTGCTTCAGCCTCCCAAGTATCTAGGACTACAGGCATGCGCCACCACCACGCCCAGCTAATTTTTGTATTTTTAGTAGAGACGGGGTTTCACCATGTTGGCCAGGTTGATCTCGAACTCCTGACCTCAGGTGATCTGCCTGCCTCAGCTTCCCAAAGTGCTGGGATTACAGGTGTGAGTCACCATGCCTGGCCAGAACCCTTCCCCTTCTGACCCACTCCCAGGTTCCAGGAACAAGAATACAGGTCCTCTAATGCATAAAGCTCATTCAGGGACCCTCCAATGTGAATCAACCAGACACAGTCCTCATGAGTCACGGGAGGGGCACAGGCGGCAGCTCCTGAAGCAGGAGGACACCTGGCCCCTCCTCCAGCCCCAGATGCAGCTGCAGGTCCAGGGAGGGCCTCCCAGGGCAGGCCAGAGCCTGCGGGTCCCCAGCTGCAGCCCCAGCTGGAACCAGGCTTTTCCCCTCACCCCTGCTGCTCCTCCTATCTCCACCATCTCTCCCGTGGAGCCCCCAAGCCTCTGGAGAAATCAAATACAAAACTCCTCGGAGAACAGAAAGCGGGCTGCTGCTGCATGCAGACACACCCACGCACACCCACGCACACACATGCACACACATGCACACCCATGCACACACACACATGCACACACATGCACACCCATGCACACACACATGCACACATGCACACACATGCACACACACATGCACACCATCCTTCAGCCCACAGGCAGATCACAGAGAACCTAGATGTCAGGATGAGAAAGGAACTAGACGTGCGCTATCATCTGCCTCCTCAGGGCCAGGCCTGTGCCAAGGGATTTGCCAGGATTGTCTCATCCAATCCTGAAAAGAAGCTTGGAGATTTCAGAGATGAAGAAAATGAGCTTTTGAGAGCTTAAGGGAGAGACTCAACCAAAGGGACACCTGGCGACATCAAATCCCATGAAGCTGAGCACAGGGCCTGGAGCCAGCATGGTGGAGGCAGCTTAGCAGAGCTGGGGGGTCCCTCTTGTATTTATGTTTTTTTGTTTTGTTTTTGAGATAGGGTCTTGCTCTGTCGACCAGGCTGGAATGCAGTGGTGCGATCAAGGCTCACTGAAGCCTTAACCTCCTGGGTTAAAGCCATCTTCCTGCCTCAGTTTCCCAAATATCTGGGACTACAGGTGCACACCACTATGCTCATCTAATTTTAAAAAATTTTTTGAAAGTACAAAAAAATTAGCTGGGCGTGGTGGCGGGCGCCTGTAGTCCCAGCTACTCGGGAGGCTGAGGCAAGAGAATGGCGTGAACCTGGGAGGTGGAGCTTGCAGTGAGCCAAGATCATGCCACTGTGCTCCAGCCTGGGCAACACAGTGAGACCCCTTCTACACACACAAAAAAATTTTTTTTGAGACGGAGTCTCGCTCTGTTGCCCAGGCTGGTCTCCAACTCCTGGGATCAATCGATCCTCCCACTTCGGCCTCCCAAAGTGCTGGGATTCCAGGCATGAGCCACCGCGCCCAGTTGGTGTGGTTCTTTTAAGGGACAGCACCCCTTATTTCCATTTGCTCCATGGGGCTACAGGGGTATCAGCCCTGTGCTGGGCAGGCTCCTGACCCAAGCCCGTCCCATCAGGAGTACGGTGATCGCTACAGGGCTAGGTTGGGACCCAGCTCCGGCCAAAGAGAGGCAAGCCTAGGATTCTGTGGAATCCGTGGGGGACACAAGCTCATGGGCCTGTAACAGGGCCTCTCAGGAAGCGCTGGCCCGAGAGCAAAGCAAACATGGAGGAAACTTGGCCAGGAGATGCAAGCCAGCATTCCTGTGAGCACTGGACCCAGCTAGACCCTCGGCCTCTGCAGTTACACGAGCTGTCAAGGAACTGGTCTGTCTGTTATTTATTTATTTATTTTTGAGATGGGGTCTCGCTCTGTCACCCAGGCTAGAGTGCAGTGGTGCAACCTTGGCTCACTGCAGCCTCTACCTCCTGGGCTCAAGCAATCCTCCTGCCTCAGGAGTAGCTGGGACTACAGGCCCGCACCACCACACCTAGCTAATTTTTCTATTTCTTTGTAGAGATGGGGTCTCACTATGTTGTCCAGACTGGTCTCAAACTTCTAGGTTCAAGTGATCCTCCCACCTCAGCTTCCAAAAGTACTGGGATTACAGGCATGGGCCACTGTGCCTGGCCCAGGAACTGGTCTTTGAATCCAGGTCTGAAGGCTGAGCTCATGCTCTCTGCCTTGCGCCCCCAGCTGCCCCATAGAGGCTCTGGTAGATGAGGGGCTAGGGCAAGTCTGGGGAGGGGCCCTCACCTCCCTCCCAGCCCCTGGAGGGAGTGTTGGACCCTCTCACCCCCTCCTAAAGCAGTTCCATTGCTCCCTGTGACCTTCAAAGTTGGCATCTGCTTGCAGGAATCTGTCTCTCTCCTCCTGGAATTCAGCCTCCAGATGTCAGATCTGAGGCGGTGGCGGCAGCATATGGCTCCCCTCAGAGTGAATCAGCCACATTCCAAAGGTGCACACACAGACGCCACACCCTCAGCAGCCTGGCTGCAGACTTCCTCCCGGCCCCAGCACCCGGCACCCGCCCCAGCCCCCACCTCTTCCCAGCCAGACCCGACTTTGGGCTTCCTTTCCAGAGACTTTCTCCTGGAACTGGAACAGAGAGAAAGCCACTGGGGCTGGAGACACCCTGAGCAGCCCTGCTCTGCTCACTCGCTCCCAACCGCTCACAGCTGTTATCAATATATCTATGGTGCATCCATTCAACAGGTGTGCACTGAGCACCTATTATGTGGCAGACAAGATACACACAAGCCCCTAACCTCATGGAACTCAGCTGGGCAAGAGCCAAACAAAATCAGGTCCAGAGGCAGAAAAGAATTCCAAGTGTAGGAAGGGCTATAACAGGAAGAAACAGGCCGGGAGCAGTGGCTCACGCCTGTAATCCCAGCATTTTGGGAGGCTGAGGCTGGCAGATCACGAGGTCAGACGATGGAGACCACCCTGGCCAACATGGTGAAACCCCGTCTCTACTAAAAACACAAAAATTAGCTGCGTGTGGTGGTGTGCGCCTGTAATCCCAGCTACTCTGGAGGCTGAGGCAGGAGAATCGCTTGAACCCAAGAGGCGGCGATTGCAGTGAGTCAAGATCACGCCACTGCACTCCAGCCTGGCAACGGAACAAGACTTTGTTTCAAAAAAAGGAAGAAACAAGGGCTCAGATATGTGACAAAGTGACAGAGGGAGAGTTATGGGGTGGAGGAGGCTTCTCTTGGGGTAACTTATAACCTGAGACCTGAAGGATGAATAGAAACCTCCTCTATCAGGTGGTTGTGGGTGTGCACACCTGTAATCTCCGTGCTCCGGGAGGCCCAGGCAGGAGGATTGCTTGAGTCCAGGAGTTCAAGACCAGCCTGGGCAATATAGCAAGATCTCATGTCTACTAAATTAAAAAAATAATTTTTTTAAAGAAATCTCCTCTATCCCATCGCTTCTGTAATCGTTTCACCAGAATTACAGAAATATAACCCAAAAATATTTTCCCCAGTCAGAAAGTTCTTGGGTCCTCTTCTCCTGCCTTCTTTTGTCACTGAAGCCGGGAATCTGGCTAATTTTTTTTTATAAGACCTTTAGTGAGGCTGGGCGTGGTGGCTCATGCCTGTAATCCCAACACTTTGGGAGGCCGAGGCGGGCGGATCACAAGGTCAGGAGATCGAGACCATGCTGGCTAATACGGTGAAACCCCATCTCTATTAAAAATACAAAAAATTAGCCGGGCATGATGGCGGGCACCTGTAGTCCCAGCGACTTGGGAGGCTGAGGCAGGAGAATAGCATGAACCCGGAGGTGGAGCTTGCAGTGAGCCGAGATTGTACCACTGCACTCCAGCCTGGATGACAGAGCGAGACTCCATCTCAAAAAAAAAGAAAAAGAAAAAAAAAGACCTTTAGTGAGATATAATCCATACAATTCACCCCTTTACACCACTTTACAATTACCCCACAGTAGATGATTCAGTTGTTTTCAAATATTCACAGATTTGTGCATCCATAACCACAATTTTGGAATACTTTCTTTTCGTTTTTTTTTTTTTTTTTTTTTTTTTGAGACAGAGTCTCACTCTGTCACCCAGACTGGAGTGCAGTGGCATGATCTCAGCTCACTGCAACCTCTGTCTCCTGGATTCAAGCGATTCTCCCACCTCACCCTCCCAAGTAGCTGGGACTATAGGTGAGCACCACCATGCCCGGCTAATTTTTTGTACTTTTAGTAGAGACGGGGTTTCACTGTGTTAGCCAGGCTGGTCTCAAACCCCTGACAGCAAGTGATCCACCTGCCTTGGCCTCCCAAAAGTGCTTGGATTACAGGTAAGAGCCACTGCGTCTGACCAATTTTGGAATATTTTCATTACCCCAAAAAGAAACTCCATTTAGCGTCATTCCCCAATGCTGGGTCACCACTCCCAACCCCAGGCAACCCCTAAGCTACTCTCTTTTATCTTTTTATTTATTTATTTATTTTTAGAGACAGGGTCTCACTGTGTTGCCCAGGCTAGAGTTCAGTGGTTTGATCATAGCTCACTGTAGCCTCTACCTCTTAGGGTCAAGCAGTCCTCCCCTCTCAGTCTCCCAAGGAGCTGGGACTACAGGTGGGCGTCACCACACTCAGCTAATTTTATTTTATTTTATTTTTAGATAGGGGGTCCACTCTGTTGCTCAGGCTGGTCTTGAACTCCTGGTCTCAAGTGATCCTCCTGCCCTAGCTTTCCAAACTACTCATGCCTGTAGGTGTGAGCCACTGCCTCCAGCCCTTAATCTACTTCCTGTCTCTATGGATTTGCTTATTGTGGAAATTTCATATGAACAGAAACACAATATGCAGTCCTGTGTGTCTTGCTTGTCACCGGGCATAATGCTTTCAAGGGTCATCCATGCTGTAGTATGTATTGGTGCTTTGTTCCCTTTTTTTTTTTTTTTGAGATGGAGTCTCGCTCTGTCACCCAGGCTGGAGTGCAGTGGCCTCCGCCTCCCAGGTTCAAGCAATTCTCCTGCCTCAGCCTCCCAAGTAGACCCATGCCTGGGTCTACAGGCATGTGCCATCACGCCTGGCTAATTATTTTAGAGACGGGGTTTCACCGTTCTTATTGGCCAGGATGGTCTCGATCTTCTGACCTCGTGATCTGCTGGCCTGGCCTCCCAAAGTGCTGGGATTACAGGAGTGAGCCACCACGCCCGGCCGCTTCGTTCCTTTTTATGGCTGAATCGTAATCTGCTGTTTGGAGAGATCACGGTTGATTTATCCGTTCATCAAGTGATGGATACATGAGTTGTTTCCACTTTTTGGCTCTTAACGAATAACGCTGCTCTGAATATTCCCGTGCAAATGTTTGTGCAGATATGTTTCCATTCCTCTTGGATATACACGATATATACCGAGGAGGGGCACTGCTGTGTCATATGGTCACTCCATGTTTAACTTTTTCGTTGTTTTTGAGATGGAGTCTCACTCTGTCGCCCTGGCTGGAGTGCAGTGGCCTGATTTCAGCTCACTGCAACCTCTGCTTCCCAGATTCAAAGGATCCTCCTGCCTCAGCCTCCTGAGTAGCTGGGACTACAGGCGCCCACTACCACACCCAGCTAATTTTTTTTTTTGTATTTTTCATCGAGGCAGGGTTTCGCCATGTTGTTCAGGCTGGTCTCCAACTCCTGACCTCAAGTGATCCGCCCACCTCGGCTTCCCAAAGTGCTGGGATTACAAGCCTGAGCCACCGTGCCCGGCCTCCACGTTTAACCTTTCAAGGAATCAGACTGTTTGAAAGGGGCTGCAGGCTCCCAACAGCACCACACTCTGTCCAGATTCACTGAGGTACCCCCCTGCATGACCCCCAGTTCTCCCTACTCAGAGGAGCACCTTAAAATTAGCTGGCCTAAAAGTCAGGTGCAGTGGCTCATGACTGTAATCCCAGGACTTTGGGAGGCCGAGGTGGGCGGATCACGAGGTCAGGAGATCGAGACCATCCTGGCTAACATGGTGAAACCCTGTCTTTACTAAAAAAAATACAAAAAGAGTAGCCGGGTGTGGTGGCGGGCACCTGTAGTCCCAGCTACTCCAGAGGCTGAGGCAGGAGAATCGCTTGAACCTGGGAGGTGGAGGTTGCACTGAGCCGCGATCGCACCATTGCACTCCAGCCTGGGAGAAAGAGTGAGACTCCATCTCAAAAAAAAAAAAAAGAAGTATCACAATCAAGAGAGGATGGCAGGGAATGGCGAGGCGCTCAGTGGTGAAACCGACAGGACTTGAACCCCACCTCCACTACTTTGCAGCTTTGCATTCTTGGATGAACCACGTGGCTTCTCCAAGCCTGCCTCTCATCATCCACAAAACAGGACTGATTGTGACAATCTACTTGGTGGGGTGATTTTGAGGATTAAACACAGTAATACAAAACAAGTTATACTGTTCGCCAAGGACAATACAGATGAGGTTGCATAGCCAATACCATGCCAGGAAACCAAAACTCACCTCAAGAAATCTGTTGGGGGCCGGGCGCGGTGGCTCACGCCTGTAATCCCAGAACTTTCAGAGGCTAAGGCGGGCGGATCACGAGGTCAGGAGATCGAGACCATCCTGGCGAACACGGTGAAACCCCGTCTCTACTAAAAATACAAAAAAAAAAAAAATTAGCCGGGCGTGGTGGCGGGTGCCTGTAGTCCCAGCTTCTAGAGAGGCTGAGGCAGGAGAATGGCGTTAACCCGGGAGGCGGCGGAGCTTGCAGTGAGTGGAGATCGCGCCACTGCACTCCAGCCAGGGCGACAGAGCGAGACTCTGTCTCAAAAAAAAAAAAAAGAAATCTGTTGGGCGGGCACGGAGGCTTACGCCTGTAATCCCAGCACTTTGGGAGGCCAAGGCAGGTGGATCACCAGGTCAGGAGTTACAGACCAGCCTGGCCAACATGGTGAAGCCCCATCTCTACTAAAAATACAAAAAATTAGCCAGCTGGGCGTGTTGGCATGCGCCTGTAATCCCAGCTATTCGGGAGCTTGAAGTAGGAGAATTGCTTTAACCCAGGAGGCAGAGGTTGCAGTGACCCGAGATTGCGCCAATGCACTCCAGCCTGGATGACAGAGTGAGACTCTGTCTTGGGGAAAAAAAAAGAAAGAAAGAAAAGAAATCTGTTGGGTGGCCGGGCACGGTGGCTCACGCCTGTAATCCCACCACTTTGGGAGGTCAAGGCGGGAGGATCACTTGGGGCCAGGAATTTGAGACCAGCCTGGGAAACACAGTGAGACCCTGTCTTTACTAAATATAAAAGTAAAAAAATAGCTGAGCATGGTGGTGTGCACCTATAATCCTAGCTACTTGGGAGGCTGAGGTGGGAGGATTGCTAGAGCCCCGAAGGCTGAGGCTGCAGGGAGCTGAGATCGCAGCACTGCACTCCAGCCTGGGCGATAGAGTGAGGCCTATCTCAGGAGATAAAAAGAAAAAGAAATCTGTCTTGTACTAAAGCTGACAGGGGCAAAACCAGGATCTCAATCACGTGATTCTCGACAGGGTTTTGGCCAGTGCTGTGTGAACATTCACACAGATGGGGGATGCTGGGCAGCTTCAGCTCAGAAGGAACACTGAGTGAGGGACAGATGGGCTGGTCCGGCAGGGGACCCGCCCATTCAGCAGATGTCCCTGGGCACAGCTCACATGTCAGTTCTCTGCAAAGCGGACAGGACACTGAGAAGTGTCAGAGCCTGCTAACGAGGGCTGGACAAGGGACACCGATAGAAGCAGAAGCGAACTTGCCTGGGTTGGGGGAAGGGGATGGTGCAAAGCAACCCCGAGGCCGAAAACCTGGGTGCTAGAACCAACAGGGGTGGGGGCGGGGGCTAAGGACTCAGGGTTCAGGAAAATGAGGCAGCTCCCCTAGTTTTACTGGGGAAAGGAAAACAAGGCAGGAATTTCCAGCAGGGAAACCTGGCTACTCAGTGGGACTCTTAAAGATGACCCTTTTTCCTCTGTCCTCCAGTGCAGCCTCAAGACGGGCCCTGCTGGTCCATCCTAGGGTGACAGGTGTAGCCAGATTCCCCTCCAATCAAAGAGTCCATTTGGAAAGCTCCAGTGGGTTACCCAAGGGCAGATACCAAGCAAGTCCCTAAAAATGGAGGCCAGTGAGCCCTGGAGGGCAAGTATAAATATGGGGAACTCTGAGCCGGCACAGTGGCTCACACCTGCAATCCCAGTACTTTGGGAAGCCAAGGGCGGATCATCTGAGGAGTTCGAGACCAGCCTGGGCAACACGGTGAAATCCTGTCTCAACTAAAAATACAAAATTAGTTTGGTGTGGTGATGGGCGCCTCTGATCCCAGCTACTCGGGAGGCTAGGGTGGGAGAATCACTTGAACCCGGGAGGTGGAGGTTGCAGTGAGCTGAGATCACGGCATTGCATTCCAGACTGGGCAAAAACAGCAAAATTCCATCTCAAAAATAAGAATAATAACAATAATAAATATGTGGGGAACTCTTAAGGGATCGGGGTTCCCCTCACTTTTGCCTCTTCCACTGAGTTAAAGTGTCAAGGAAAGGGGTTCCCAGGACAAAACTTTCAGGAGTGTTCGGTTTTAGGTGTTACAGGCAGAGGGGCAGGACCCTAGAGGGATTTCTTTTATTTTTTTTTTTTTTGAGGTGGAGTCTCGCTCTGTCGCTCAGGTTGGAGCGCAGTGGTGTGATCTCGACTCACTGCAAGTTCTGCCTCCCGGGTTCACGCCATTCTCCCGCCTCAGCCTCCCCAGTAGCTGGGACTACAGGCGCCGCCACCTAGCCCAGCTAATTTTTTGTATTTTTAGTAGAGACGGGGTTTCACCGTGGTCTCGATTTCCTGACCTCGTGATCCACCTGCTTTGGCCTCCCAAAGTGCTGGGATTACAGGAGTGAGCCACTGTGCCCAGCCCCTAGAGGGATTTAGGAGGTGGGTGGAACCACAAAGGAAAAGTCAGCCACTGGTGGGGTCTCAGCTTGGAGGATGACAGGGAGTGAAGTGTCACTTAAGGAACCATTTAGGATAGAGCAAGGGATGAGGAAGCCCGCCTGGAGTTTGGCAGGAGTGGGTGACCTCAGGTAGCCCACTGTTTTGAGAAACCTGGCTGGGGAAGTTGGAGACATGGTTGTGGCTTGAGACTAGTGTTTTTTTTTTTTTTGCTTTTGGGGACCGAGTTCCACTCTTGTTTCCCAGACTGGAGTGCAATAGCACGGTCTCGGCTTACTGCAACTTCTACCTCCCAGGTTCAAGGGATTCTCCTGCCTCAGCCTCCCAAGTAGCTGGAATTACAGGCGCCTGCCATCATGCCCGGCAAATTTTTGTATTTTTTAGTAGAGAAGGGGTTTCACCATGTTGGCCAGGCTGGTCTGGAACTCCTGACCTCAGGTGGTCCGCCCGCCTCGGCCTCATAAAGTGTTGGGATTACAGGCATGAGCCACCTCACTGGGCAAGACTAGTGTTTTTGATTGTTTGTTTTGAGATGGAATCTTGCTCTGTCCGCTCACTGCAACATTTGCCTCCCAGGTTCAAGCAATTCTCTTGCTTCAGCCTCCGGAGTAGCTGGGACTACAGCTGTGTGCCATCACGCCCAGCTAACAGAGAGTCTTACCATGTTGCCCATGCTGGTCTTGAACTCCTGGGTTTAGGAGATCTTTCCACCTCGGCCTCCCAAAGTGCTGCAATTACAGGTGTGAGCCACTGTGCCTGTCCTGGAGTCAAAGGCTTTGGACTTGAATGCCATCTCTGCTACTTTAGAGCTGTGTGTGCGTCTACTTTTAACCTCTCTGTGTCCCCCCCTCTCAAAATGGGCCCGATAGTAGGTTCCATTTTGGTCTGGTCCCACCAGGACCTCTGACTCACTAGCGACCTGAGGTAGGGGCTCATGTAATAGCCCAGCTCCTCAAACACGGAGGATGGGTCCCACTCCTGACCCAGTCTCAGTTTACATCAGAGCCTAAAGGCGGAGACTAGAGGCTGCACCAGGCTGGGGAAGGGGCAAATTCTAGATGACTCACCAGGCCCGTACCCATGAGAGCCCTCAGGCCTCAGCACCACGGATCCAGAGGCAGAGACAGAGCTTTGCGGGAGGGTGCAAGCACTTCCTCCCCGCTTCCCACTGCAGAAAAGCCACTTTCTTGCGGCAGAGCCCAGACTGGCAACCCCCAGGCCTTCTGCACCTCACCTGGGCAGCAGGTGCGCTGGCTGTGTGTTTCAATCTCTCCAGGCTCAGAGGGACGGCGGGGGATGCTGCCTGCACGGTTGCTAGCAGCGGACATAGCTGCCTGGCTGACACTGCCTTTGTTATCCTCCAAAGCACTCAGCCAGCCCGGCCCCCCACCCACTCCCTCTCTTCCCAAGCCACCAGAAGCAGCCTCCTCCTGGCTCCCGCCCTTCCTCCCCGAAGCCACTTGTACCTGCTCCAGAGCCTGGAGAGGTGACAAGTGCTTCCCAGACAACAAAAGCATCCCCCAGGAGAACAGATGTCACGAAGACTCAGCTACAGCCTTACTCTGTGCCCTGATTTTAGGCTGCGTTTCAGGCAGCTATTTGAGATGAAACTGAGGCACGGGGTAAAGGGCCTGTCTTGGTCAAGGTCATCCCACCTTGGGACTGCTGGGTGTGTTTCAGACATCCGTCCCCTTGGGTTCCAATGCTGGTCTGGCCATTTCCAAGCTGTGTGACCTTGGGCAAATTATTTTACCTCCCTGAGCCTAATTTTCCCCCAGATAATGATAGACAGGTAGTGAACCCACCTCTTGCTAAAAAATGTGAGCCATTATTGTCATTATTCCGTCCTTTTAATTCCTCTTTCTCTCCAATCCAGCCACATCAGCCTCAATGCCTGCTGCCCCTGGACCTTAGGCCTGGGATGTGAAATCTTTCTGGAATGTTCCTTCGTTCTTCGCATGGCTTGTTCCCTCGCTTCCTTCCTTTGAGTCTTGACTCAAGTCACCTCCCCAGGAGGCCCTGCCCTGTCTTCCCTGGGCGCTCATGTAACATCCGAGGCGATTTCCCAATTCGACTGGTGGCCCTTGCGACTGAATGTAAGCCCCACGAGGACGGGGCTGTTTCATTTCTGACTCCTGTGTCCCCAGCGATGGAAAGAATGACTGCGGGCGCCGACGCCAGAAGGGTGCTGTCTGCGCCCCGTCGGGCGGCTCCCAGCGCGCGCCCGCGAGGTCACGTCCGGGGCGCGCCGGCCGGAAGGAGGCCCCGCGTGGGCGTAGGGGCGGGGCGTCCGGGCCAGACCACGCCCCCCGGCCTCGAGCCCGCGCAGTCAGTGGCGGAGCCAGCCTGGCTGGGGCCGCCTCGCACTTCCGCTCCCCAGCCGGCTTATTCATATTCATGAGGCGGGCGAGAGGCGGGGTCCGGGTCACCGGCGGCCCCCGGCCTGGAATCCCGCCCCGGCGGAGGCTTGGGCCCCAGTGGGGCGCCCCCGGCTTCCGCCTCGGGGAGGGAGTTTCCACTTGGTCACGACTCAAAAATGTGTCGCTCCCGCTTCTCCGCCCCGTTGTCCCTGCCCTGGGAGGTCTCCTCCCTCGGAAGGCAGGAGGGCAGGAGGGGCGGGGCCAGGGGAAGGACGGCTCCTCCCCACCCGGGCAGGTCCTCAGGGATGCCGGGCGGACCCCTTTCCCTCCAAGTTAGAGCCTGCAATCTTTTTTTTCCCCCCGAGACAGAGTCTTCCTCTGTCGCCCAGAGCTGGAGTGCAACGGCGCGATCTTGGTTCACTGCAACCTCCGCCTCTGGGGTTCTAGCGATTCTCCTCCCTCAGCCTCCCGAGTAGCAGGGATCACAGGCGCGTGCCAACACTCCCGGCTAATTTTTGTATTTTTAGTAGAGATGGGGTTTCACCATGTTGGTCAGGCTGGTTTTGAACTCCTGACTTCGTGATCTGCCCGCCTCGGCCTCCCAAAGTGGTGGGATTACAGGCGTCAGACACTGCGTCCAGTCCTGCAATAATCTTAATTTTTTTTTTTTTTTGAGTTGGAGTCTGGTTCTGTTGCTCAGGCTGGAGTGCAGTGGCTAGATCTCAGCCCACCACGACCTCCGCCTCTGGATTCAAGCCATTCTCCTGCCTCAGCCTCCCAAGTAGCTGGGACTACAGACGCGTACCACCATGCCTGGCTAATTTTTGTATTTTTAGTAGAGACAGGATTTCACTATGTTGGCAAGGCTGGTCTCGAACTCCTGACCTCGTGATCTGCCCGCCTCATCCTCCCAAAGTGCTGGGATTTACAGGCGTGAGCCACTGCTCCTGGCCAATAATCCTCATCTTTTAAACATAATAATAGCTCTAATTTCCTGAACGTTTATTCCGCATCAGCAACTGTGCCCTTCATATAAAACTACCTCTTTTATTATTTTTATATTATTTATTTATTTATTTTTTGAGATGGAGTTTCGGTCTTGTTGCTCAGGCTGGAGTACAATGTTGCGATCTTGGCTCACCACAACCTCTGCCTCCCAGGTTCAAGCGATTCTCCTTGGGATTACAAGTACCTGGGATTATAGGCATGCGCCACCACGCCCAGCTAATTTTGTATTTTTAGTAGAGACGGGGTTTTTCCATTTTGGTTAGGCTGGTCTCCAACTCCCGATTTCAGGTGATCTGCCTGCCTCAGCCTCCCAAAATGGTGGGATTACAGGCGTGAGCCACTGTGACTGGCCTTTTTTTTTGAGACTGGGTCTCACTCCGTCCCCCAGGCTGGAGTTCAGTGGCACAATCTCAGCTCACTGCAGCCTCCATCTCCTGGGTTCAAGCAATCCTCTCGCCTCAGCTGTCCAAGTAGCTGTGAGTACAGGCATGCAGCACCACGACCAGCTAATTTTTTAATCTTTTGTAGAGATAGGGAACAGGGTCTCAGTGTGTTGCCCAGGCTGGTCTCGAACTCCTGGGTTCAAGCAATCCTCCTGCCTTGGCCTCCCAAAGTGCTGGAACTATAGGCATGAGCTACTGTGCCCAACCAAAACTACCTCTTCTACTTTTTATTTATTTTGTGATGGAGTCTCGCTCTGTCACCCCGGCTAGAGTTCAGTGGTACAATTTCAGCTCACTGCAACCTCTGCCTCCTGGTTTCAAGTGATTGTCGTGCCTCAGCCTCCTGAATAGCTGGGATTACAGGCGCATGCCACCGTGCCCAGATAATTTTTGTATTTTTAGTAGAAACCAGGTCTCATGATGTTGGCCAGGCTGGTCTCGAACTCCTGACCCCAAGGGATCCACCTGCCTTGGCCTCCCAAAGTGCTATGATTACAGGCATGAGCCACAGGGCCCGGCCCAAAACTACCTCTTTTAAACTTCCAAAGGATCTGTGCAATATTATGATACTGAGAAGCTCAGAGCCGTTGAGTGACTCACCCATATCACACAGCTGGCTTCGGGTTTTCCAGAAAGGTTAGTCCTGCTGGGTTGGGGGGGCAGGTGTATGTCTCCCACCACCTTTCAGGAAATGAGGCTTACCTAAGGCACTCCTGACTTGTTGGATGTGGCTGAGGGTTGGGTCTGTGGGCCCTGATGGGAGGGAGAAGCTACGTGCTAGGAGAAACGAAACCACGAAGGCAGGACAGGCCACGTAATTTAAAATGAAAATTTGCGGGCCATGTTCTAAAATGATTAAGAATTTCAAGATGGTGACAGCAGAACATTCAACCGCAGTCAGTCCCTTCTAAGGGCCAGCCCTGTGCAACTGCATAGCTCACATGGCTTCCATGAAGCAAGCCTCTGATGAAGGAGCCCAAGGGTGACAGCGCTACCACCAGGGACATCCCCACCTATGATATAACTCTCGCCCCAGCCCAGGCGTCCCATCCTGTCCCCACCCTGGGATGCAGGACCCAGTCTCTAGACTTCCAAAAGCTGAGCATTTCAGGTTTTGCAGGACAGGTTCTTGGAGAGTCAGGTGGGTCACCCTGGGAGTGTCTCACATCTGCAAGACCCAACCGGGCCCCTGGGGCTGCACCTCCTGGGCATTTTCAGCTCTGGGCCCTGCGGGCAGGTGGCGCTGTGTTGTACATGCCAGGCCCAGCATGGCTTTGGTTCTGACTTGAACCCCTCCTTTCTCCCTGCGGCAGGGAATGAAGAGCAGCCAGGGCCGCTTCCCAGAATAAACACCCCACCCACAGACAGCCCCAGCTCCGTAGGCTCAACCAGCCAGCACCAATGGAGAGAGACGCTCGCCAGGCCACAGGCTCGGGGTTGATAAGTCATCCTGATCTCACTCCCTCCATCACTCATGCCTCGTGCCTGGGCCCTGCTCGCTGTAGGCTACTTCATTCATAATAGCTACCATTTGTGGGGCTGTTTCTCCCAACCACGTGCTGCTGGAAGCCCTTTCTGTGCACTTCCCACTGAGCCTCACAGAGGCCAGTGGTGATAGGTACCCCGAGGACTGCCATTTCACAGATGGGGAAACTGAGGCTCAGAGAGGTTACAGGGCTTGGCCAAGGTCAAGGGCCAGAGTTCTGGATCTGCCACCATTTATCCATCCTGGTTCCTGTCATCTCTCCTACATCTACAATGTAGGTCTCAAGGGTTACTTCTTCTTTTTTTTTAAGGGATAGGTTCTCAGGGCCAGGCACGGTGCCTCACGCCTGTAATCCCAGCACTTTGGGAGGCTGAGGTGGGCGGATCACCTGAGGTCAGGAGTTAGAGAACAGCCTGGCCAACATGGCAAAACCCCATCTCTACGAAAAATACAAAAATTAGGCAGATGTGGTGGCATAAGCCTGTAATCCCAGCTACTGAGGAGGCTGAGGGCGGACAATCCCTTCAACCCGGGAGACAGAGGTTGCAGTGAGCCGAGATCATACCACTGCACTCCAGCCTGGGTGACAGAGCAAGACTCTGTCTCAAAAAAGAAAGAGATAGGCTCTCAGCCGTGTATGGTGGCTCACGCCTGTTATGAGGCTAAGACAGGAGGATTGCTTGAACCCGGAAGTTCAAAACTAGCCTGGGTAACATAGTAAGACCCCTGTCTCTACAGAAAATACGAAAATTAGGTGAGTGTGGTGGCACACGCCTGTAGTCCCAGCTCCTTGGGAGGTGGAGGTGGCAGGATCCCCTGAGCCTGGGATGTCGAGGCTGCAGTGAGCCGTGATCGCACCACTGCGCTCCAGCCTGGGCAATAGAGTGAGACCCTATCTCAAAAAAAAGAGAGCTTAATAATCTGTTGGATGAGAATGAATGGGAACCAGCCAGGCGCAGTGACTCACGCCTGTAATCCCAGCACTTTGGGAAGCCCAAGTGGGCGGATCATGAGGTCAGGAGTTCGAGACCAGCCTGGCCAACATAGTGAAACCCCGTTTCTACTAAAAATACGAAAATTTGCCGGGTGTGGTGGCGTATGTCTGTAATCCCAGCTACTCGGGAGGCTGAGGCAGGAGAATTGCTTAAACCTGGGAGGTGGAGATTGCAGTGAGCCAAGATCATGCCAATGCATTCCAGCCTGGTCGACAGAGCAAGACTCTGTCTCAAAAAAAAAAAAAAATGAATGGGAACTTAGGTGATGTTCAATAAATGTTTATTGTTAAGGATTAGGGGACGAAGTTCAGCCCCCAAAGTGTATCTATCAGCAATACTCAGGAAGCATTACAACATGCCAGGCCCTGGGCAGGACCTTGCAGGGGGAGAGACAAAGCAGACAGTGTCCCTCTCCTTGGGGATCCTACCGTCTAATAGGGGAGATCATCCTCCCTCCAAGAGGCCCTACTCTGAGAGGAGGACGCCCAGCACAATGGCAGGGAGGGAGGACATGCCTCTGTGCCTGTTGTTCACCTAGAAGGAGAAATGGGGCCTGGCTCTCCTGCAGTGGCAGCTGCTGCCTCCTGGAAAAGCAGAACCTAGAGAAAACAGCTAAGAGCCTGGCCTTGTTGGTTGTCTCCACTGCCTGTCCCCCATCTTGCCAGCTACCTGATGCCCCAGGGAAGTAGTGGGTTAGAGAGCACAAGCTTTGGATTCAGACTGCAGACACACGGAGAACGCAATCGGGACTATGCCTCCTACTAGCTTATACAACCTTGGACAAGTTAGTGAACTCTGTGCGGTTGTCGTGAATATAATGAAAATGTCCAGTAGAGAGAAAGAGCTGGGGATGGCTCCACCTGGAATCCCAGCACTTTGGGAGGCTGAGGCAGGAGGATCACTTGAGTCCAGCAGTTCAAGACCAGTCTGGGCAAGATGGCGAGATCTGTCTCTAAATATTATTATTATTTTGAGACATATTCTCACTTTGTCATCCAGGCTGGAGTACAGTGACACCATGTCAGCTCACTGCAGCCTCCACCTCCCAGGTTCAAGTGATCTTTCTGCCTCAACCTCCCAAGTAGCTGGGACTACAGGTCAACACACTTGTCTTTAATTATTACTATTATTATTGTTATTATTATTATTTCTGAGACAGAGTCTTGCTCTGTTGCCTAGGCTGGAGTGGAGTGGCGCTATCTTGGCTCACTGCAAGCTCCGCCTCCTGGGTCCAAGCGATTCTCCTGTCTCAGCCTCTTGAGTAGCTGGGATTACAGGCACACACCACCACTCCCAACTACTTTTTGTATGTTTAGTAGAGACGGGGTTTTACCATGTTAGCCAGGCTGATCTCAAACCCTGACCTCAGGTCATCTGCCCGCCTCAGCCTCCCAAATTGCTGTGATTACAGGTGTGAGCCACCACGCCCAGCTATTATTATTATTATTATTATATTATTAATTTTATTTTTTTTTTATTTTTGAGACAGAGTCTCGCTCTGTCACCCAGGCTGGAGTGCAGTGGCACAATCTCGGCTCACTGCAAACTCCGCCTTCTGGGTTCATGCCATTCTCCTGCCTCAGCCTCCCGAGTAGCTGGGACTACAGGAACCCGTCACCACGCCTGGCTAATTTTTTTGTATTTTTCGTAGAAACAGGGTTTCACTGTGTTAGCCAGGATCGTCTCGATCTCCTGACCTCGTGATCTGCCCGTCTCGGCCTCCCAAAGTGCTGGGATTACAGGCATGAGCCACCGCACCCAGCCACGCTATTATTATTTTCAGACAGGGTCTTGCTCTGTCACCCAGGGTAGAGTGCAGTGGCATGATCACAGCTCACTGCAGCCTCGATCTTCTCGGCTCCAGTGATTCTTCCACCTCAGCCTCCCAAGTAGCTGGGATTACAGATGTGTGCCACCAGGCCCAGATAACTTTTTATTTTTTGTAAAGAGATGTTGTCTCTTGGGAGGCCGGTGCGGGTGGATCACCTGAGGTCAGGAGTTAAAGACTAGCCTGAGCAACATGGTGAAATCTCGTCTCTACTAAAAATACAAAAAATTAGCCAGGCATAGTGGCGAGCGCCTACAATCCCAGGTACTCGGGAGGCTTAGGCAGGAGAATCACTTGAACCCAGGAGACAGAGGTTGCAGTGAGCCAAGATCGCGCCATTGGACTCCAGACTGGGAGACAAGAGCAAAACTCCGTCTAAAAAAAAAAAAAAGGGATGGGGTCTCATTATATTGCCCAGGCTGGTCTCAAACTCTTGATCCTCCTGCCTTGGCCTCATAGAGTGCTGGGATTACAGGCATGAGCCACTGTGCCCAGCCCTGTCTCTATTTACACAAATAAAAATAAAAGTTAAAAAATAAAATGTCTGGTAGAGAGAAAGAACTAGTCTGGAGGTGGCTCACACCTGTAATCCCAGCACTTTGGGAGGCTGAGTTGGGAGGCTTGCTTGAGCCCTGAAGTTGGAGGGAGGCTACAGTGAGCTAGGATAGAGCCATTGCAGTCCAACCTGGGCAAGAGAGGGAGACTCTGTCTCTAAAAAAATTTAAAGAAAAATAAATAAAAAAATAAAGACTGGTCTGGCCGAGAACTGGAGAGGTTTCCCCTCCCTTCCTTCCTTCCTTCCCTCCCTCCCTCCCTCCCTCCCTCTCTCTCTCTCTCTCTCTCTCTTTCTTTCTTTTTGTTTGAGATGGAGTCCTGCTCTGTCGCCCAGGCTGGAGTGCAATGGCATGATCTCGGCTTACTGCAATCTCTGCCTCCCAGGTTTAAGTGATTCTCCTGACTCAGCCTCCCGAATAGCTGGGATTACAGGCCCATGCTACCATGCTTGGCTAATTTTTGTATTTTTAGTAGAGGCAGGGTTTCACCATGTTGGCCAGGCTGGTCTCGAACTTCTGACCTCAGGTGATCTGCCTGCCTCAGCCTCCCAAAGTGCTGGGATTATAAGTGTGAGCCACCGCACCCGGCCGAGAACTGGAGGTTTCTGGTTAAATCACCCCACCAAGACCACAGAGTTCTTTCTTCACACTTACTGGTTTTGCAGGAGCCAACCAGCCAAATTTAAGGGGTTTCCTGGAGACTAAGCAGACAGCAGCTAGTTCCTGGAACTGACAAGCCCTGTGCTGGGCCTGATATCTCCCAGTGATTGCTAACAAGTATTGGGAGCATACTGCATTTACTCATCACAGCAGCCTCAGAAAAAAGACGCTCTTCTCCACCATTCAGATTAAGAACCCAGAGGGGGTTGGGGAGCCCACATCAGAGTTCTTCCTGGGAGCAACATGCAGAAATCTCTCAAAAACGCCGGACGTGGTGGCTCATGCCTGTAATCCCAGCACTTCGGGAGACTAAGATGTGCAGATCACAAGGTCAGGAGTTCAAGACCAGCCTGGCCAACATGGTGAAACCCTGTCTCTACTAAAAATACAAAAAAATTTAGCCAAGCATGATGGCAGGCACCTGTAATCCCAGCTACTCAGGAGGCTTAGGCAGGTGAATAGCTTGAACCCGGGAGGCGGAAGTTGCAGTGAGCCGATAGTGCACCACTGCATTCTAGCCTGGGCGACAGAACGAGACTCTGTCTCATAAATAAATAATCTCTTAAAAAGACCCTCAAGGGTGAAGTTGCTTCTGGTCAAGTCTCTCTCATGGCACAGAGTCGTCTGATTTCTCTGGTCATTTGGTTCAGGTCTGTCTCCCCTGCTGGGGGTGTTTTCTATTTATCCACACTGTGGCACAGGGCTTGGCATCCTGCGAGCACTCAATAAAATTTTTTTTTTTTTTGAGACAGAGTCTCACTCTGTTGCCCAGGCTGGAGTGCAGTGGCGCGATCTCAGCTCACTTCAACCTCTGCCTCCCAGGTTCAAGCGATTCTCCTGCCTCAGCCTCCAGAGAAGTTGGGACTATAGGTGCCCACCACCACACCCGGCTAATATATATTTTTTTATTTTTAGTAGAGACAGGGTTTCAACATGTTGGCTGGGCTGGTCTTGAACTCCTGACCCCAGGTGATCCACCGGCCTCGGCCTCCCAAAGTGCTGGGATGACAGGTATGAGCCACCACACCTAGCCTCAATAAACATTTTAAAAATATTATTATTATTATTCTTGCTCTGTCCCCCATGCTGGAGTGCAGTGACGCTATCTCGGCTCACTGCAACCTCTGCCTCCCGAGTTCAAGTGATTCTCCTGCCTCAGCCTCCTGAGTAGCTGCGATTACAAGCACGAGGCACCACGCCCGGCTAATTTTTGTATTTTTAGTAGGGATGGGGTTTCAGCATGTTGGCCAGGCTGGTCTTAAACTCCTGACCTAAAGTGATCCTCCCGCCTCAGTCTCCCAAAATGTTGAGATTACAGGTGTAAGCCACCACCCCCAGCCAATTTTAAAAAATATAAGAGATGAGGCGGGAGGTGGGGGTCTCACTATGTTGCCCAGGCTGGTCTCCAACTCCTGGCCTCCAGGGATCCTCCCACTTCGGCCTCCCAAAGTGCTGGGCTTACAGGTATGAGCCACCGCGCCTGGCCGATAAACATTTTTACTAACAGATTTAAACTAGCGTCTCCTGTACCTTTTTTCTGCACGCCTGGACCGCCCCCGCAACCAGGCTGCAACTCTGCCTGCCTGAGTTCGGATACGGTCAGCTGCAGGGCAGCGCTCCGGGCTGAAGCGCAGCGATTCCCGCCGCCGGGAGAGGGCGCTCTGCGGGCCTCGGCCTCGGCCCTTCCGGGCGCCGGCGCAGGTCGCCGGACCCAGAGAGTCGGCCCTTAACAGCCCCCTCCTGGAAGCGCTAGGTCCCGAAGCTGGCCTTCCCCCGGGGCCCATCTCCCGGCTAATGTTTAACCCGGCCACACTCCACAATATCCACACTCAGGAGACCGGGGTGGGATGAGGGTGGGGGCTGGGGGAAGCCACCTCCAAATCGCCAACTTCCGAGCCTTTGCTCCAGGCAAACGGCCTTCCCACATGCCTTCCAGGTATCAACCTACAGCTCCTGAGCACCTACTATGTGCCTATTCCCACAATAGGTCATGAGCCCTAATATGTGTCCATTAGACCAAAACATAAGCATCCATTATGAATCCACACCTACTATGTGTGCATTCACTCACAACGTCCTGAGCACCTACTATGTGTGCATTCTCTTAAAATACAATGAGCATCGATTGTGTGTCCACATAACCTATGAGGACCTACTATGTGTCCATCTGGGCACCAGGCCATGAGCGCCTACTATGTGCCAAGTCTTGTGCCTGCCACGATGCCTTGTGATCAAGAGCCACGTGCTTCGGGCTCTGGCGGGGATCGCACCATCAAATGCACCAATGAAGACCGAATTAAAACCGGCGTCAGATGCCTCACCTCTAGGGGATGCTGATTCTGAGGTGCCTTTTTCCGTCTCCTAGACTCCTCAAGGCCAACTCCGCTGGGGAGAGGGGGTGTCCAACAGCAGGAGGGCTGTTTTTTTGAACTACGATTTGCCAGCATACAGCCAGAGCAGTAAGAAGATAACAGGGCGGGGGGCACAGGATTAGCCCAAACAAAACACCCTCAAGAACGCAAGTCTGTGGTTAAACAAGAGGCAGAAAACAGCTGGGCCGGGTGCGGGGCTTCTCCCTCGCGTGTATCCGCTCACTGCACTCGCTGCCCTGGCCGCGGGCGCCACGCAGGGTGCTGATGTCCAGGAGGGGTCTAGACCTCCCGCGGCGCTCGGGCTGGGGACGCAGGTGGTCCCAAATGTTGGGACAAAGCTAGGAACCAAGCGGAAGTCCGGATTGCTCGGCATCGGGCCTCGTCCTTATTCTACCATGAGGGAAACTGAGGCCGAGGGCAAGGCAGGGAGTCGCCCGCCGTCTGACCAGCGTGAGGGGCTGCGCCGGGCCCCGAACCCTGGTTTGCGCCGCACGGCATCGGGATCCGGGGCCTCTGCCCGCCGGGCGCTGCCTGCGCGTTCCTGGAACTGGGCTGGGCGGAGAAATCAGGGCCCGCAGAGAGGCATTCCTGCCGCCTTCTCCGCCGCCCAGGGCCGCAGGGGGGCCTGGCCAAGGTGACCCCGCGGGAGGAGGCGAGGGGTCCCCGCCTGCTCCGCCGCCGCGACCTCCTCCATCTTCCCGGTCTTCGGGGCTTTTCCTCTGGGCCCGCGCGCCCGGCCCCCTCCCCGGGCTTCCCCGAGGGCGGGACATCTTAGGCTCCCCGCCCCCCCAGGCTAGCTCCCGGCCGTGTCCCAGCGCTGCCCTCGGGCCGGGGCGGGGCCGCGGGGGGGTGCGTGAGGATGCGGCCGAGGAGGACGCGCGCGGCTAGGCGCCCCCTTTCATTCCCTCGCCCCTCCCTCCCGGTGCCCGCTCCCCGCGGCCACGCCGCCCTCCCTTCCCCCTCCCTCGGCCCAGCGCGCCCCCCCTCCCCGACTCGCACGCCCCGCCTGGCAGCTGGCGCCCGGGCTGGGCGCGGCAGCGGTGGAGGGGTTTGTTGGGAGGGCGGGAGCAAGCCGAGCGAGCGACACGGAGGGTGGAGGCCGCCCCACGGCCCCTCGCTCGGCGCCCTCTCCGCGGCCGCCGGGCCCTCCTCCCGCGCTCCCCCCCCTCCTCCCGCCCCGCACGCCCTCCTTCTAAGACATCGCCCAGCACGCGGCCGGCCGCCGAGCCACCTCCCTGCCCGAGGCGGGAGATGTGGCCGAGCGGACGGCGCGGGCGGCCGTGCAGGGAGGCCTCGCCCCGTGAGCCTCGCGCCCCGGCCCCGCCCGCCCAGGCCCTCCCTGGCTCGGCTCCCGCGCCCTCGATCCGCCGAGCCGGCAGCCCAGCCAACCGGCCCCTCCAGCGAGGTACAGGAAGCCGGCCCTGGGGGGGGGTGGGGGGGTCGAGTAGTCGTGGCGATTTGTGCACCATTCTTGCACCTTGATCGCGCCGTGGGGACGCGGGCCGGGGGCCGGGTGAGGCGCGCGTCTGTCGCGCCGGGGCTGCGGGGCCGAGGGTCGCCTCCCCCGCTCGCGTCCGCGCCCCGGGCCATTGTGAGCCCTCGCCGAGGCCCCCGCGTTCGCTCGCTCGCTGGCTCGCGCGCTCCCTCCCTCGCCGGCTCCCCGGCCGGGTCCCTCGAGCTCTCGGTCTTTCTTCTCCCTCCTTCCCTCCCTCCGTCTGGAGGCCGGGCGGAGCAGCGGCCGGGCCCGGGGCGGGCGCAAACTTCAGCTGGGAAGTTCCGCGGCCGCGGTGGTGGGCGTGCGGCGAGGTGAGAGGGGGGCACCCGGAGCCTGGGCATGAAGTTGTCCGGGGCAGCCGCCCCTCCTCTCGGCCGCGCCGGGGCTGCTTCTAGGAAGGGCTTTGGAAGGTCCCTCTTCCCTTGGCCAGGAAAGTCTCCCTCCTGCTGCCCCTCGCATGCCCGGGTCCTTCCTTGGACCTCCGGAAGGGGCGTCCCTGGGGGGTCAGGACTAGGGGTTGGGGACAAGTCCGGCACTTGTTTCTCCCCTGCCGTCAGGGTGGATGCAGGCAAGGGGCCTGGCAGGGAGGAGATGGCAGGGGGGTCCACACTTGCCGGCGGGCGGGTCTGGAGCCGGTGGAGGAGGGGGTGAGGCAGGTGCATCCCGAGGGAGGAGAAGCACGCACGGCTTCCCCGCTGGCCCCCTGGGATGGGGCTGGAATCCAGGCTGGCACCTGGAGGCCTTGGCATGCTGCCCTGCCCAGCGGGGTACTCGGGCCACAGCAGGGCAGCGCACAGCCTGTCTGCTTGTCCAGGAGGGCCCGCCCAGCCTGGCCAGAGGGTGGCCGGGAAGCAATGGTTTCAAGGAGTTGCCTAGCCCTGCCCTGGGGCCTGGGAAGCTGGAAGGGATGCTGGGAGGGGCCCTGGGCCCCCAGCCATCACAGCCCAGGATCTTGGCTCTGGAGGGAACGCTTGACACTGAAGGGGCAGCCAGGCCGGCTGGGGACCTGGCCAAGGCCTGGGCTTGGTCTGGGCCATGGTTCTCGGAGGCTGGCACCCTGGGTAGTAGGCCGCCATCCTGCGTGTCCTGGCATCCTGGAGGGAAGGTGGGGCCAGCCTGTGGCTGGGGAGGAAGCCCAGAGACACTGTGCTTGGGAGGGCCTTCCAGCCCCCAGGCTCAGGGGAGGGGAAACTGGTCCCTTGGGTCACCCCTCCACAAGCCCCTTTCTGGTGCCACAGGGCCACAGCTGTCCAGGCCCAGCCCACACACCCCTCCCGGGTGACCTCGGACCTCCCCCTTTGCTTCTCCTTCTCCCCAGAGCCCAGGCTGGGCCTCCTAGCTGGCCTGGCCTGCACAGGGGGAGGGCTGCACCTGGGAGGCCCCTACCAGGACGCCCCTTGCCAAGCTCCAGCCTGGCCCATTTTACCACCCACCTCCAACTCAGCTTGGCCCTGTCTGCAGCCAGCCAAGCAGGAGACAGTGCCAGGGACTTGGGACGGTGTTTTGCGGGTTGTGCGGACCCCTTGGAAGGAACCCTGTTTTTCTTAACCTTTTCTCCTCCCCCTCCTTTCCGGAGCTGCCATTAGCGCTGACCCCCCGACCCCCTGTGCCTGCCCGCCCTTCCCTGTCTGTGACCTTTGACCTTTGGTGTTAAATCCCTCCAGCTGGGGCTCTTCGGCCCCTGAGTGACCCTGGCCCAGGCCCCCTGGGGAGTTCTCTCCTTGCTCCTGGCTCTCTACACAGGGACACCTGCCAGTCCCTCCCTCACCAATGGGGAGGGGGTGCCCTGGGAAGCCAGACAGTGAGTCACCCCACTTCCAGGCACTGCTGCTTTTGGGGTCAGTGGCTTCTGGGGCTTGGCTGGAGCCCGGTCACAGCCTGGAGGGTGACTGGGGAAAGCCCCTGGCCTGGGAGTCTTCTGCCCCGGGTTGAACAGTCTTGGCTCGACCACCAGCTTCCAGTGGGCCTTGGGTCAGGCTCTTCCCCTCTCCCGGCCTCGTCTGTGAAACCAAGGGGTCAGACCAGGTGAGCTCCCAGAGTCCATGGGAAGCCTGGGTGGAGGGGGGCCGGGGGGAGGGAGAGGGTGTAAGTCCAACAAAAAACAACTCTCAATTATCCGAGGGTGGAGCCCGGATGAATAACTGGATGCCACAGACATCCCAAAACCTCATCGCAAACAATCGTGTGAACCGCGTCCCCCCAAAGCTTTTGTTTCTGAGAAACCCAGCTGCGACTGGGTAGCCACCGCGATTTCTTCCCCCGCCTGGGCTCCACTCGCGGGGCGGACAAGTAGAAGGGCTGAGAGTGAACAGGCCAGGTGGGGAAGACAGAGGTCTCCCAGGGCCCCTTCTCGGGGCCTGGAGGGAGGTCTGGACCCCATTTCCAAGGCCCCCACTCTCCTCTCCACCCTCCTTCCCGGCCTGGCCTTGGCCCTGGGCGGTGGGAGTGTCTTCTCACCACCTAATCCTCTCAGGGTCTGGGCAGCTATATACGAGGAAGAATGTGTTTTCCCGGCAACAGTTTCCCATGTGTATTTCTAGCCACCCGCTCCACTTGCCTGGAATCTGAATTCCCCACCTGGACCGGGGGTGAGGGCCAGTGCCGGCCAGGGTTTGGGGTAATCTCTGGGTGAGGGAGGGTGGCGACAGCTGTGACTGGGGGACCACATGTGGAGCTCTTCGGGGGGCATCTGGGGTGGGGCTCCCGGGGAGGCAGTGCTGGGGGTCGCTTGGCCTGCCCTCCAGCCCCAGAGGCTGCCTCTGAAGGTTCCTGCCTCTCAGCAGGGAGGCCCAGGAGGCTCCGGCACCCAAGGAGGAAATTGATTCCATGGGAGAGGCCCTATGCTGGCTGGAATTGGGGTGGGGGTGGCTGCAGAGAAAAGTGTCCCTTGAATCCCTTCCTCTCTTCAGGTTTATAATTGTTACTTTATTTTACAGCAGGTGACAGGCCAGAGGGGAACCCCAGAAGATCCTGGGTGGTCTTCCCTTCACCCAGATAAATGTCCTTCTCAGGGGTCAGGGACATTCTGGACTTGGCGGGTTTGTGTATTGAGCAGTAAGAGACCCTCTCCCCATTGGCTAGGGCATCTCTGGGACTAGCCAGAAAGATGCTCTCCACCCTCTGCCTAAGTTGTCTTCCTTCCCAGGGGCTATGAAAGGGTCCACAAAGATGGGTTGAGGCCCTGATGTGGATGTGTGTCTGGAGGTTCATGTCCCTGGGAACACATGCCCTGCCCCAGCCTGCTGCCATCCCTGGGTGTGGGGACCACAGCCCTAGCGAGTCTCCCGGGACACATCTGCCTCTCCGTGGTTTCTGAGGTGGCTGCCTCTGCCCCACCCTGGTGAATTCGAAGTCAGGCGTGGCTGGGGGCGGGGACTTCACGCTTCCAACAAGCACCTCTAGTACTCTGCTGGGGGGCCAGGGTGGGGGGCACTGCTTTGATCCCAGGAACTGGAGAGGGATCATGGTAATGATGGTGGTGGGGTCTGCAGGGCACAGGCTGGAGGAGACCCACATTTCTCTCTTGGCTCTGGCTTAGCCCTGGGTGAGGCTGGGCAGACACAGAGGCCGCGTACTCGAGTTCCACTCCCCCACTCCCCTAGATGGGCTAGAGGGTTCTAGTTAGCTGGGGGCCAGGCTGAGTGGGCCTGGGGGGCACGGAGATGGGAAGTGACTCCAGCTGAGAGGTGGGGGCTTCCCATCTGCTCCAGTGGCCCCTGGTGGGGGATGGGCTGGGGCTGAGACTCTTCCAGTTCGGTGGCTGGCAGGGGGGTGACTTGGGCTCCTTGTGCCCTTTGTCTTCGGTGCCGGAGAGGCCAGGTAGTGCCCACCATGGGGAGGGGCCGGCCTGTGAGTGTCACATGTGCGTGCACACGGACTCCAGTCTTGGCAGATGGCTGCCGGGGGAGGGGACGCAGACCCAGCCCTGGCCCCTTCCTCCAGTCATGGCCAAGGGCGGGTGGGAAGCCGGCAGAGGCCCCAGGAGACTGCTGAGTGGACTGAGTCAACCCTCGGCCGGGAGCCTCTGGAAAACAGTCCTGCCCATCACACAGAGGGTCCCCAACGTTGGCGCAGCACGCACCCAGGGCAGCCTCACTGGGACCCTGGGAGTCAAGAGGTCATCGGAGGGTGGTGGGGGGAAACTGAGGCTCTGAGACATTTGAGGGTTTAGTCCGAGGTCACTCTCAATCAGGGAAGGACAGAGGGGAACTGGAGTCTAGGGCTGTCTGACCCTGACCCCTGAAATGTCGGTTCAGCCTGGGAATTCCCCCAGCTCCACTCCTGCCCTCACGTCCACTGCAAGGGCATGATGGGGGCCGATGTGTCTGGAAGAAACCTCTCCCCTTCCCCGCATCGTCTGCCTGGGGCTGTCTAGCAAGTCCCGGCCTGCCTGGGCCAGTTCTCCTCTGGGCCACTCCCACCTTCATCCGGAGCCCCCATTCCCCACCCCAACTTTCAGGCAGACTGACTCTGAGCTGGGATGTCCCCTCCCCGCAAGGCTGTAGGAGCCTCCATTGTCCTCCCTATTCTGAAGTCCCTCCAACCCTGTGCTGGCGCTCATCTCCCTGCCAGCCACGCCCTCCCCCAGCACCCCCCAGGACACCTGGTGGTCACCCTGTTTGGTTCTAGGGACGCTGGAGCCACCAGGCCTCGCAGATCCCGCCAGTGGGTGTGCCCCTTTGGAAGGAAAAGGACCTCAATGGCTTTGGAGGCTGTCCTTGGCTTCTGCACTTGCTTTCTTGCAGAGTGGCCGAGCAGAGAGGGGTGGGTGGCTGGGGAGGAGGGCATGAGCTGGAGTCCGGTGTGTGCGGTGCCCTGCTGGGCCTGTTCTTGCCCAGCTGTTCTGGGGCTGGGGGCCAGGGCTGGGCGGGCGCGGCAGGAGATGGAGCTGGGGGGGGGGACTGGGCCCTTCCCACCGTCCGCTGGTCAGGGCGGTTCCCAGGGACCACCCCACCCTTGTCCAGCTCTGTTCCTGGGTCCCTTGCTGGGGACAGGGAGGAAGAGGCGTCTGTCAGGAGACCAGCCCCTGCTTCTAGCCTTGACCTTGGGCAAGTCACATTCCTCTTTAGGCGCAAACCCCCCTATACCTACCCCTCCCCTCCTCACCTGGGGGTGAGGGTGGGAATGTCTGTCGAGTGAGTGAATACATGAATGAGATGGACTCATTCGCAGAGTGCCAGGTGTTGGGATATGTGAAGGGCAGGTGCCACCATGCCACGTGAGGTGAGAGGTTAGGGTGTTGCAGCTTTGGTAGTCCTCTCGGCAGGCCCCTCCTATGGATGGGGAAACCCAGGCCTCGTTTTCTCATTCTGGGTTCCCTGCCCCACTGCCCAGTTCACTCTGGTGGAAGGGGTGGGCTCTGTGCCAGGGGCCGTGGGAACTGGGGCAGGGGTCTGTTGGTGAGGCCTTCTCTTCAGTAGCCACAGCGGGTTTGGATCTGCCCGGCGTCCCAGATGTATCCCGGCCCACTCCCAGACTCCCTTCTTGGAAGGAGGCTCTGGATACCAGGGCCAGGGGGAGGTCTGGGGTTGAAAGTCAGGGCTGTGTGTACACGACACTGTGAACAGGTGACATTGTGGCTTTAGTGATGCATTGACAAGGTCTTGGCCTCGGGACGGCCTGCCTCCAGCTGGGGTGTACAGAGACAAGTCTTTGCCCAGCAGGCCCTCGGGTACCTGGACTCACAGCCCATGTGCAGCTCCAGAGGCCGAGGTTGGGGAGGGTGAACCAGGGAGCACTTGGTGGAGGAGGGGGCAGAAGGGGATGGTGGCTGGAGGAGAACAGAGGGTGTGGATGGTGGTGAGGGAGGAGCTGGCACCCGGGAGCATCAGGTTCCCAGGAGGCAGGGGATCCTGAGGAAGGGGGCTACCAAAGGAGAGGGCCTGGGGGCAGGAGGCTCTGGACTGAGAGGGCAGGTGGCACTCTTCTATGTAGAGCACTCTGTGGCTCCCCAGTGCCCTCTCGGTTCTGTCCCAGCCTCTCTGAGGTGCTTCTTTCTTTCCTGCCTCCTCCTCTCTACTCCATGACTGGCAGGGTCACTGCAGGCCAGCCGGGCCATGCCTCTGGGCCTCTGTGGCATTGGGCTTTGGGGTCTGGAGGCAAACGTAGCTGTGCTCCTTGCCGGCTCTGTGATGGTGGCAGGTTTCCCCACATGGAAAATGGGGAAAATGGCATCCATTGGCGGGGTCGTCACGGTGATGGACGGTGTGCAGCAGGCATGCTGACTGGGCGCCGGCCTGCAGGGCTCCCGCCACCTCAAGGCTCTTCACCCCGTGTCCATGAAGCTGACTCGGATCTGTGCCCGACCCCCTGCAGGAGCAGCTGCCCTGACACTGTTCCTCCCACCCCACCCTGGTCGGGGCACCCTCAAGGTCCAGTTCGATCTAGCAGGGCCTGGCGTTGGAATGCATGAATGCGTGGGTTGGAGAACCGAGGCAGGAGGGCAGGCCAAGGTCCACTGCCTGCCTTACCCACTGCTGCTCTCAGAGTTGGCGGGTGTCGTTCCCAGTGGACCTGGTGCCTGACCCCGGGCAGGGGAGGCGTGGGCCATGGGCATGTCCCCAACCCCCCAGGACTTAGGAGCTCCTCGTGGGATCTACCTGCAGCCAGGCGTGGCTTGGGAGGCGCGGTGTTTCCCTCCCTCTGGGGACCGGGCCTCATCCCTGCTCTCCTTGTAAGCCAAGGCTCCTGAGTCCTGGCCCCAACGCTGGGGCAAGGGGTTATTGTCGTTTCCTATGTGTGCTGCATTTGTGCACAGGTGTCTGTATATCTGGGGGTGCTGTGGGGGCCTATTCACGTCCTGGGTGACACTGGTCCATCCCTTTGCTGGCCCCAGATAGCTCTGGCTGGGTCCACCGAGAACGGCAGTGCTGCCTGGCAAGGCCTGGGCTGCCCGTGCCCCAGCCTTGCTGGGCATGCATCCCTGTCTCGCTCCCTGGTGCCAGCCCCTCCCAGGGATTTGGGTGGCAGGGCCCAGTGCTCGGGTCCCCTCCCTCCCAGTCTGGGTGGGTGGGCAGGTGTGGGGGCTGCGGAGCAGGCTTTCCTCTGACTGGGGCCCAGGTGCAGGCGGTGCTCATAGCTCCAAGCACCCCCACAAAGCTGGGCAGACAGGAAAATACCAGACATAGTTGTACAAAGGTGCAGCAGCGGGCAGGCAGTGGGGGGTGGAGGCCGCTGCAGCGGGGGCCCAGAGCCACCAGGATGGGGAGGCCTTTGTGCCAGGCCAGCCCTGCAGCTGGACTGCCATGGCCATCTGTGTGAGTGTGCGTATGTGTGCTGGGGCTCCCGGAGCCCAGTGTCACCCTCCCTGCTGGCGTTGGAGAAGGAAGCGCATCTGGTGGGGCATCTCCTAGGAAGCCTGGGCTGGTGCGGGGCAGGGAAGCCCCCTGGTGCGTCTTCCAGCTTCAGCTCTGCCTCAATTATCTGGGTGACCTTGGCAGGCCCAAGTTGCTGTGCAGGGCACCCCCGGCCTGGGGCCAGAAACAGTAATCCTCAGGGTTACCAGTAGCTGGCACCTTCTTTGTGGCAGGCATGGGAATAAGGCCCTCCTTTGCAGGATGCCCTGAGTCCCAGGGACCATTGCCGTGGTTCCTGTGTTACCTACGACGAAACCAAGGCTCAGAGACAGCAGGGCCCTTCTGAGTTCCCACAGCCAGGGGTGGCACAGGGGGCTGTAACCAGGCAGCCTGGCCCTGGGGCACACTCTGTGAACACGCAGAAATGGGATCCCTGGCACATCCCATCTTCAGGTGCTTTCCCAAGGACCCCATGGCAGAGAGCAGAGGTCAGCCCTGGCTGGGTCACCTGGGGCCCCTTGTGTTCCCACCTGGGGGGGGTCTGCCCTCCCAAAAGGTCTGGGGGTGTTGGCTGAGTGCCCCATCTTGGGAGGGGAGGGGCTGTCTCCTGAACCAAAGGTTCCCAGGGATGGTGAACCCCCCACTCCTCCCGGAAGTGCCGCCTGCCCTGGCCCCTCTCCTGGGATCTGCTGGGCCAGGCCTCAAGATAAGCCCCTCCCTCCCTAGTCCTGGGAGGAGGCATCTTTGCTGCCAGCTCCTTCCAGGGTTGATCAGGCCTTCCCGGGGCCTTCTACTGCTCTTCCTTTGATGCAGTTGGGCTCTGGAAGGTGGTTAGGGCCAGCTGTGTTCACTCCCCAGGATCGAAGAGGCCTGAGGTTCTTTGAGGGGCACAGGCTTGTTTAGGGTGCACACTGGCTGGCAGGCGACAGAGCCCAGGTTCTCCTGGTTCAGGGTGAGACTGCAGTGTCTGTGGGCATAGAGGGTATGGCCAGTCCCCACTCAGCTGCCCTCACAGCAGTAGACGGGCCAAAGACTGTGGACTCATGCACACTGGCGACGATTCATTCAGCACGTTTTAAGCACCTACTATGTGCTGGACGCTGTTGTCTGTGCTAAACGTTGCAGACGAATGAGAAGCACTCAATAATGATTGGATATGCAGCACTGCATTGGTTTCTCCCTGAAACCCAGTGTGGGGGTCCTGTATAATCCCATTTGGGATGAGGGGAATGAGGCTCAGACTGAAGAGACACATGCAGAGGGAGCAGCAGAGCTGGGTGGGGCCCCAGATTTAGAGCCTGGTTCTGCTGCCTGTTCAGGAACGGGGGTCCTGAGAGGACAAGGCCTCCTGCCTGGGGCCCCCAGCAGGCCCTGGCCCTGCCCTCCAGCCCCTGCTGCGGGGCGGCCAAGGAGGGTGGAGCTCTTGGCCAGAGCAGGGAGCCGCAGCTGGTTCCCAGGAATTCGGGGCTGTGGGGCCGTTTGCTTTGGCAGCAGATCTGCCCTTGGCTCTCCAGGCCTCCTGGTGGGCTCCCCCACCCCAGCCAGCCACTCCAGCACCCACCCACTGCCTGCTCTGCTGTCCCTCCTAGCCCCACAAGTCCTTGGGCGGGGGAGGGGGTGGGCTACCAAACCTAAGCCCCTGGCATCGGAAGGCCCAGTGGTGAACATGGCTTCTGGACTCAACTGGGGTTGAAACCCAGCTCTGCCACGGACAAGCTGTGTGACATTTGACGGGTCACTTCACTCCCCTGAGCCTCAGTTTTTGCATCCATAAAATGGGGATGAAACAGCACCTGCCTTCACAGGAGAGGCATGCCTGTCCGCAGCTAGCTGTGGGTACTGTCCTCATGCTGTTCGCCCATGGCTTCCGGTTGTAGGTTTGCCACCCACTTGTACAGCCTGGGCTGGATGCCTCCCCCTTCAGCCCTCAGTTTCCCCATCTATAAGACCAGATTGCTGAAGTGATGGTTCCAGTAATAGACTCAGGGACACCCACAGACCAGGACTTCGCTGACTGGTACAGCAGTGGCCAGGGACTCGCTTCCTCTTTCTGTTCAATTAGAAGACCATGGGCTGGGCATGGTGGCTCCTGCCTGTAATCCTAGCACTTTGGGAGGCAGAGACAGGAGAATGACTTGAGACCAGCCTGGATGACACAATGAGACCCCATCTCTGCAAAATTAAAAAATTAAAAATCAGCTGGGTGTGGTGGTGGTGCACCTGTGGTCCCAGCTACTCAGGAGGCTAAGGCAGGACAATCTCTTGAGCTTAGGCTGCAGTTAGCTATAATCACACCACTGCACTCCAGCCTGGGAGACAGAGCAAGACTCTGTCTCTTTAAAAAAAAAAAAAGGCCGGCCAGGCCGGGTGACTCAAGCCTGTAATCCCAGCAGCTGGGAGGCCGACACGGGTGGATCATGAGGTCAGGAGATCGAGACCATCCTGGCTAACATGGTGAAACTCCTTCTCTACTAAAAATACAAAAAATTAGCCAGGTGTGGTGGCGGGCACCTGTAGTCCCAGCTACTCAGGAGGCTGAGGCAGGAGAATGGCGTGAACCCGGGAGGCGGAGCTTGCAGTGAGCCAAGATCGTGTCTCTGCACTCCAGCCTGTGACAGAGGGAGACTCTGTTTCAAAAAAAAAAAAAAAAAAAATTACAGGCACCCACCACCACGCCCGGCTAATTTTTGTATTTTTAGTAGAGACGGGTTTTCACAGTGTTGGCCAGGCTGGTCTGGAACTCCTGACCTCAGGTGATCAACCCTGGGCCTCCCAAAGTGCTGGGATTATAGGCATGAGCTACCGCGCACGGTCACCCAGCTAATTTTTGGATTTCTTGTAGAAAGGGGATTTTTCCATGTTGCCCAGCCTGGTGTGGAACTCCTGTGCTCAAGGGATTCTCCTGCCTTGGCCTCCCAATGGGCTGGGCTTACAGGCCTGAGCCGGGGCACCTGGCCTAGAAGGAGCTTTATTCAGAGCAGGACCCCAGCCAGCTCCCTATTAGCCTGGTGATCTCAAGCCTCAGTTTCCTCATCTATGAGACCGGTAAAATGACAGCAGCTACTTCCAGGCAGGGTTGTAGAGGGCTCAGTGAATCCATAGACAGATGGGCCTGAGACGTGGTCAGTATCTAATGGTCCTTTACCCCCGTCTCTGGTGTATGACCCACCCCAGGCCAAGGGGCCCTGGAAGAGGCTGTCTTTTCCGGGCCTTAGTTTCCTTGAGTGCGCTGGGCCGCCCCGCACTTCCCAGTAGGGAGGGTGAGGACAGCAGCAGGCCCCGCCTGCTGGGGCGGGATCCTTGGCTACCTGGCCTGGCCGGGACGGCTTGGGGGCCGGGTGGCTCGCCAGCGCTGCAGCTGGGGGCCGTCTGCTCGGCGGGCACACAATAGCAGCCATTGTCTCGGGCCGGGTCGGCGGGGGGCCCGCCCAGCCCACCCTCCGGGTGACCCCCGCCCTAGGGGGGTGGGGAGGGCCGGGCGCGGTCTCCCGAAGCCCCGCCGCCCCGGTGGTCCCCGCGGCCGCCCCGCGCGCTTCCTCCCTGGCCGCAGCCGCTTCCTCCCGCTCGCCCTGCTCTAATTAGTTCCTTTTGCAGCTGGAGGAGCCGCGCAGCGCCCCCCACCCCTCACCCCAATCCCCGGGCCCTTGAGAGTGGGGGCGCCGCGCTGGGCGCATCTCGGGCTGGGCGCTCGAGAGACGCGGCCCTGGGCTGGGTGCACCCTCCATGCTGCACCGTCCCACCAGGGGGGAAACTGAGACACGGAAGGCTCTACCAGGAGGCGCAGAGGGGCGTGGGGCCGGCAGGCCTTGCGCTGGGCCCGGGGAGCGTCCACGGGGTGCTCCCACCTGACGGACAGCCTGCTCCTGCCCTGGGGACCCCACAGTAATTAGCGCCTGGGCCTCTGGCTGAGCTTGTCCAGAGCCAGGCTGTCGGCCTCACTGCTGGGGAGGGCCACGGCCACGGCCACCCACTCATGGGCATTCACTCAGGGTTCCCAGGTTGCAGGCCCGCTGCTCCCCGCTCTGGGCCTCCGAGGCTTTCAGGAGAGCAGGAACCTGGCTCTCGCCTGCCCCCTTCACCCAGCCGGGAACAAAGCGCAGAGCAGAACCCAGAACTGGCTGCTGCCGGTCAGGGCGGGGGTGGAAGGGGAGGCTTTAAGGCTGGCCAAGGTCAGAACTGAAGCAGGGTCACAGACTGTCTCCCCTGTGGGGTGGGGCCTCCATAGGAAGAAAAACTCTGGGTGGGGAGGGCCTGGAACGGAGATGCTGGGAGGTGTAGGGCTGGGGGCAGCTCCTTCCTTTCCCGGGGGCAGGGAGGCAGGCTCTGAGCTGGGCTCTGGCGTGCATTGGAATGAACCCCTGCCTCCCTGGCAGGACCCAGTGGCAGGAAGTGTGTGGGGGTGCCCCTGGAGACTGGGCCTGCTGATGAAGGGGGGGCACTGGAGTCCTCCCTCTGGCTTTGGGTTGTGTGGCTGGTCCCACCTGGGGAGACAGGCTCCTCCTAGGGAAGTGTCCCCTGAGTTCCCATCTGTCCTGGGAAGGCAGTGGGCCAGGTGCCAAAGGATGCTGCTTGGGTAGCACTGCCAGTGAGTGTCCCCGTCAGCTGGAATTCCCAGTTTCCAAACCATCCTGCCCTTGTGGTCCCCTTCTCCGGAAGGGTGGGGGTGGGGGTGAGGACAGAGGCTGTGGGGAGGCCTGTGGCCCCGGGCCAGCCAAGGGACCAGGCCACCAGCCCTTCCTGGCTCCTGAATTCTTCATCAGCATAAATATTTACTTCCTTCCTCCCCGTCCAGGCTCCCAGCACAGAGGAGCTTCGGGGAGACTGGACTGCGCCTGTATCTAAAAATAAACAGGTAGCAGGACGATAGACACACAGATAGACAGATGGAACTGGCAGGGGTTCAGGCAGAGGGCAACTCCCTGTCCAGCCAGAGAAACGGTGGAGGGGATCCCAGTCCATCCATTACTGTCACCCACCCACCTGCTGGCGGGGGTGTGGTCCCTACCCCACCACATCTCTGGGAGCCCCTGGCCCACGGGTGGCCTGGGAGGCAAATTCAAACCATCTGACAGCTCCAACAGGGGCAGGTCGCAGACCTAGGTCCCACGGCCTAGGGCAGTTGCCCTGGCTCTGATGACACATCCTTGGGAGAGGTGGGCAGCCTCCCTTTGCTGAGACCCCCTTGTCAGCCATGTTGGGGTGGGGCCTTGGGATGGTTCCCTAGAAGCAGAGGATCTCCAGTGAAGGGGATCGTTTTATGCCCTCATTGCTTGGAGAGTCAGGGCAGAAGGGGAGCTTGCTGGGGCAAATGAATGAGTGGGGGTCAGAACCAAGGGAAGGCTGGATTGAGGCCCCGAGTGGGGACGTGAGGGCTGCCTTCCTGTCCTGCCCTGTGGAAAGCATCTGGGCAGCTCTGCCCACTCACAGGCCATGCTAGTCCCCAGGGAAACACGGGGGCATATCCAAAGTATTTCACCATGTAGTAGTTAGGTCCACCATGGCCGCCCTTTGGTATTGAGTGAAGACCCCGATGCCGGGCGCGGTGGCTCAAGCCCCAGCACTTTGGGAGGCCGAGGCGGGTGGATCACGAGGTCAGGAGATCGAGACCATCCTGGCTAACATGGTGAAACCCCGTCTCTACTAAAAAATACAAAAAACTAGCCGGGTGAGGTGGCGGGCGCCTGTAGT
>NW_016808231.1:4565597-4585794 GCF_001698545.2 Rhinopithecus bieti | reverse complement strand
AAAAAAAAAAAAAAAAAAAAAAGATGGGATCTCACAGTGTGATTGTGCGGCAGTTGGATTTTCAAATTGTAATAATTCCAATGAATGAATGCAAGGAAGTGTCGTGTTTAACCACGTGGGAAAAGAGTGCTGCTCTGAATGTGAAGTTTGGGTTTAGAATGAAGCGTTGACCTTGTTCTCGGGTCGGTGGATACTGTTAGATCATTTGCATGTGAGAAAAATTATACTAGGTGGGGTGAGGTGGCTCACACCTGTAATCCCAGCACTTTGGGAGGCCAAGGCGGGCAGATCACTTGAGGTCAGGAGTTTGAGACCAGCCTGCTCAACATAGTAAAACCCCGTCGCTACTAAAAATAGAAAAATGAGCTGGGTGTGGTGGTGTACGCTTGTAATCCCAGCTACTCGGGAGGCTGAGGCAGGAGAATCACTTGAACCCGGGAGGCAGAGGTTGTAGTGAGCCGAGGTCACGCCACTGTACTCCAGCCTGGGTGACTGAGAGACTCCATTTCCAAAAAGAAAACAAAAATTATACCAGTGAGAAATTCTAAGAAAAATGATGAAAATTACAACATGGGAAGTTATACAAAAGGAATATCATCTCCAGTAAAAAATAACTTTTACATATTTATAGGTTAACTCTCAGGTAGAGCTGGTCGACTCTGCCAACCCTGCCCCAGCGGGCCTGGCCAGGCCAGGCCGCAATCCCCAGCTGCCCCCTGGTGGCGGCCCAGCACCCTGGGGCTCCCTGGCTTGCGATGCCTCTCCTCCAGGCCTCTGCAGAGAGGGAGGTAGGGCCCCTGGCTGTGCCCACTTCCTCGATTTGCCTGGTGCATGCTCCCTGGAGGTGGGTGTGGCTGCCTGCTGGCCACCTCGGAGGATGCTCCTTACCCCCTGGCCTGGTTCTAGATCTTTGGGGTCAAACAGGGCGGGAGTCCGGAGCATGGCTCCTGCTCTGTCAGAAATGGCTGTTGGGACTCGGCTAACCGGTTCCTGGGAGATCTAGCTTCAGGCCTTGAATCTGATGGTTCTGCTACTTCTGAGCACTAGCGATCTGAGGCGATGCCTCTAAAAGACTCAATTTCGCCAAGTGTGGTGGCTCAGGCATATACTCCCAGCATTTTGGGAGGCCAAGGCAGGAGGATCACTTGAGGACAGGAGTTCGAGATCAGTTTGGGCAACATGGCGAGACCCCATCTCTACAAAAAAAAATTTTTTTTTTTTTTTAGCCAGGAGTGGTGCATGCCTGTAGTCCCAGCTACCAGGGAGGCTGAGGTGGGAGGATCGCTTGGGCCTAGGAGGTCGAGGCTGCAGTGAGCTATGATCATGCCACTTGCACTCTAACCTGAGTGACAGAGTGAGACCCTGTCAGCAAATAAATAAAATTCAGTTTCATGGCAAAATGGAGAACATGAGCTTTGTCTTCCTCAAGAGACTTGTGGGCAGCGGATGTTGAATCTCTGAGGAGGCCATTGGCTCTCCTCCCATGATAGCTGCTGGCCAGGTCCCTCGGAGGGTCTCCCTACCCAGGAGACAACCTCACCCTGCTCCCTGCTCCTGCTCCTGCTCCTGTCAGACTGTCGTGAGTGCAGCCCGAGGAGAAGCCTGGGGTCCCAGGGCCACAGCAGAGCTCCTGTCCTTCCCCAGGCTCCTGCGTGAAGACCAGCTGGGAGCCCACTGCCTGTTGCCACCTCCAACTCCAGCCCCCTCACCATGCACTCCCTGGACGAGCCGCTCGACCTGAAGCTGAGTATCACCAAGCTCCGGGCGGCGAGAGAGAAGCGGGAGAGGACTCTGGGTGTGGTCCGGCCCCGTGCTCTGCACAGGGAGCTGGGCCTGGTGGACGACAGCCCCACACCTGGTTCTCCGGGGTCCCCGCCCTCAGGTACTGGCCCTGGGCAGGGCAGGGGGACTCAGCCCTGATCCAGCCGTGGTGATAGGGAGAATGGCCAAATGTGTCCACCAGCATGTAGCTGCAGCCCCTCTTGGCTTCCAGCTCATGGGAAGCCCACAGGCCCACAGGCTTGTCCTTCCGTCCGCCCAGAAGTGTATGTCTGGAGGGAGGTGGGAGCTGCAATGCCCAGTTCACGTGGCTGGCACGTGCAAACAGGCCTCTGGACAGATCTGGAGGAGTTGATTGGGCAACCCGGCATTCAGAAGGTGTGGCAGAGGTCCCAGGACCTGCACCCTGGGCTGTGGGGTGGTGCAGCTGGCCAACCCAGGCAGTAGAGTCTGGGTCTGAGCCCAGCAGGTGTCTCTCAGGGATGCCCAGTGCTCGGGCCCAGGGTGGCGTGCACCACTTCTGCCCTGCTTCCAAGAGCAGATTCACCCGAAAACCAGATTCACCACTTGTCCGAATGTGAAGGCTATGGGAGCAGCCTAGCCCAAACCTGCCACTTTACAGAAGGGAGCACTGAGGCAGGAAGGGGCCTGGGAAAAGCTAGAAAGATTCCTACCTGTCCGTCTGACAGGGACCCAGGGGCCCTGGGTTCGAGTCCTGTTCTGATATTAACTCTGCGAGCCAGACCATTCCTGTCTGTAAAGCGGGCACTTCCCCTCCCGGCTCACGGGGGCCAAGCTCTGGCGGCTGGTAAAGGTTAGAGGTGGTGGGCAGTGTCCCACACCTGTCAGCTCCATTGGCTGCTCCTCAGATTCCAGGGCTCCCAGTGTGGTCTGGGGGCGTGGCTGGTGTCTGCTCCCAAGGTCACAGTGGGGGTTCAAGGCAGGAGGACCTGGCCCACCAGGACTCTGCTCCAGCATTCCCTGAATTGTGCCTCTCCCTTAGGCTTCCTGCTGAACTCCAAGTTCCCTGAGAAGGTGGAGGGACGCTTTTCAGCAGCCCCTCTCGTGGACCTCAGCTTGTCACCACCATCTGGGCTGGACTCCCCCAATGGCAGCAGCTCGCTGTCCCCTGAGCGTCAGGGCAACGGGGACCTGCCTCCAGTGCCCAGTGCCTCGGTAAGGAGGGGTGAGAGTTCCAGAGAGAGGGGTGGACTGGTTTCCTGGGGTTGCCATGACAAAGTACCCCAAAACTGAGTGATTTAAAACAACAGACATTTTACCCCTCATAGTTCTGGAGGCTGGAGTCTACCTGGAAGGCTCTAGGGGAGAAACTTCCCTGCCTCTCTCCCGCCTTCTGGTGGCTTCTGGCAATGCCTGGCACTCTAGCCTGGTAGCTGCTTCCCTCCAGGCTATGCCCTGTTTTCACATGGCCTTTATCCCTCTGTGTCCAAACCTCTCTCTGCTTTGTCTTATAAAGACACCAGTCATGGCCGGGCATGGTGGCTCACACCTTGTAACTCCAGCACTTTAAGAGGCCAAGGTGGGAAGATTGCTTGAGCCCAGGAGTTCAAAACTAGCCTGGGCAACATAGGAAGACCCCATATCTATTTATTTTTTAATTTAATTTTATTTTGTTTCTTGAGACAGAGTCTTGATCCGTTGCCCAGGCTGGAGTGCAGTGGCTCAGATCTCAGCTCACTGCAACCTCTGCCTCCCAGGTTCAAGCGATTCTCCTGCCTCAGCCTCCCAAGCTGGGACTACAGGTATACACCAGCACACCTGGCTAATTTTGTTTTTTGTTGTTGTTTTTTTGAGACGGAGTCTCGCTCTGTTGCCCAGGCTGGAGTGCAGTGGTGCAATTTTGGCTCACTGCAACTGCAAGCTCCACCTCCAGGGTTCATGCCATTCTCCTGCCTCAGCCTCCCTAGTAGCTGGGACTACAGGCGCCCACCCCCATGCCTGGCTAATTTTTTTTTTTTTTTTTTTTTTGCATTTTTAGTAGAGACGGGGTTTCATTGTGTTAGCCAGGATGGTCTCAATCTCCTGACATCGTGATCCACCCGTCTCGGCCTCCCAAAGTGCTGGAATTACAGGTGTGAACCATCACGCCTGGCCTAATTTTGTATTTTTAGTACAGATGGGTTTTACCATGTTGGCCAGGCTGATCTCAAGTGATCCACCCATCTTGGCTTCCGAAAGTGCTGGGATTACAGGTGTGAGCCACCGCGCCCGGCCTTTTTTTTTTTTTAAGCAGAGTCTCACTCCGTCACCCAGGTTGGAGTGCAGTGGCACAATCGCGGCTCACTGCAGCCTCCGCCTCCCAGGTTCACGCAATTATCCTGCCTCAGCCTCCCAAATAGCTGAGATTACAGGCATGCGCCACCACACCTGGCTAATTTTTGTATTTTTAGCAGAAAGGGGTTTTCACCATGTTGGCCAGGCTGGTCTTGAACTCCTGACCTCAAGTGATCCGCCCACCTCGGCCTCCCAAAGTGCTGGGATTACAGGTGTGAGCCACCGCACCTGGCTATATTTTTTTTTAATTAAGAAAATAAAAATTTAAAAAAGACATCAGTCACTGGATGTAGGGCCCACCCTAATCTAATGTGACTTCATCTTAACTTGATCACATCTGCAAAGACACTAGTTCCAAATAAGGCCACATGCACAGGTAGGGGCTGGGGAGAAGAGGACCTGAATGTCTCTGTTTGAGGACGCCATTCAATCCACTTTAGATGGGACCAGGGGGCTCCAGGCCAGCAGGACCCTAACTAGCTCTCCCCTCGCACCCCAGGACTTCCAGCCACTGCGCTATTTGGATGGTGTCCCCAGCTCCTTCCAGTTCTTCCTGCCCCTGGGCTCTGGGGGGCCCCTGCACCTGCCTGCCTCCTCCTTCCTTACCCCTCCCAAGGACAAGTGCCTCTCGCCAGACCTGCCCCTGCCCAAGCAGCTGGTGTGTCGCTGGGCCAAGGTGAGTGGGGGCCAGGAAGAGTGGTGTGGAGTCCAGGGCAGGTCACCCCGCATGGGCTCAGAACCCTTCCCGGCCCCCACAGTGTAACCAGCTCTTTGAGCTCCTGCAAGACCTGGTGGACCATGTCAACGACTACCATGTCAAGCCCGAGAAGGACGCGGGGTACTGCTGCCACTGGGAGGGCTGTGCCCGCCATGGCCGAGGCTTCAACGCCAGGTGAGGTGGGGTAGAGAGGGGTAGAGGGAGGACTGGGGTGTCCAGTGAGCTGAGCCACACCCCCTGCCCTCCCTGGAGCAGGTACAAGATGCTCATCCACATCCGCACACACACCAACGAGAAACCGCACCGCTGCCCGACCTGTAGCAAGAGCTTCTCCCGCCTGGAGAACCTGAAGATCCACAACCGGTCGCACACAGGTAAGAGGTCGGGGCCGGGCGGCTCAGCCCATGAAGGGGGCACTCAGCTGAGACTGGCTGGGCAGGTCCCCAGGAGGAGGGGACTGTAAGTCGGTCCCAGACCTCAGAGATGAGGGTTGATCTCATCACCCAGGGGTCCCTTTTCCAATGCAGTTTGCTGGGGGAAGCGTCCCCTGAGGGTCAGACCCCCACCCAGCACCTGCTCTTGGAGCACCAATGCCATTTCCTGGGTCCCGTGGGTATCATCTGACTAATGCCACCTCTGTGATCACAGAGGCCAGGTCGGCTTCACTCCTCACTACAGCCCAGGCCCACAGCAGGACACCTCTGGCTGTCGGAGCCACAGATGTAATTTTACATTTCCTCATCACTGCATAAAAAACAGCAAGGCCACGTGCGGTGGCTCACGCCTGTAATCCCAGCACTTTGGGAGGCTGAGGCGGGCAGAACATGAGGTCAGGAGATCAAGACCATCCTGGCTAACATGGTGAAACCCTGTCTCTACTAAAAATACAAAAAATTAGCCGGGCGAGGTGGCGGGCGCCTATAGTCCCAGCTACTCGGGAGGCTGAGGCAGGAGAATGGTGTGAACCTGGGAGGCGGAGCTTGCTGTGAGCCGAGATCCAACCAGTGCACTCCAGCCTGGGCGACAGAGCGAGACTCCATCTCAAAAAAACAAAAACAAAACAAAACAAAAAAATGCAACAAGAAATGGGTAAAATTAATTGTAATATGTATTAAATGTAATTAACAATGTAATTACTTAAATGTAATATGACCCCATACATCCAACATGTTATCAATTCAGTATTAAAGACAAATCGGTGAGATATTGAAGTTCTTCATTTCATGACAAAGCCTCAAGGAGCTGATGTGTATCTTTTTTCCTGGTGTTTATTTCACCCTGGCAGCACATCTCCAGGTGGAGAGCCATGTGTCAGGAGGTCAGTTGCTGCATGTGGCCCCCTGCTGTGGCGAGGGCCAGAAGATGCCTGGTGAACCTTGAGCCATTTGTTGAGTGAGGGCAGTGGTACCCAGGCAGCATTCCCTGTGGCCAGGCCCACGCTGGGTGCCTTGAGCCAGGATGTGATCTCCAAGGCCATGGTTTCTTTTTTTTTCTTGAAACAGACTCACTCTGTCACCCAGGCTGGAGTGCAGTGGCACAATCTCGACTCACTGCAACCTCCACCTCCCGAGTTCAAGTGATTCTCCTGCCTCAGCCTCCCACGTAGCTGGGATTACAGGCATCCACCACCACACCCAGCTAGTTTTCGTATTTTTAGTAGAGATGGGGTTTCACCATGTTGGCCCGGCTGGTCTGGAACTCCTGGCCTCAAGTGATCTGCCTGCCATGGTGCTTCCCAAAGTACTGAAATTACAGGCATGAACCACCGGGCCTGGCCTCCAAGGCCATGTTCTGCTGCTGAAAGGCACACCCTCTGTAGCAGAGGGTGCAGGGCGATGCCAGTCAGAGCTGGAGTCAACCAGCCTGGCTTTTCAGAAAGCCTCTGTGCCCTACTTGGGGCCCGATCTCATGCCATGTGCCGGGGATGCCCCCTGCCCCCAGAATTGGGGCGCCCGTGCTCCCAGGGAGTGCTTGGCCTGGAGGATGTTGAGTACATGGGGTGAGACCCAGGAAGGGGAGAGGCCCCTCACGGCAGCTCTGCACCGCACCACTCTGCAGGTGAGAAGCCCTACGTCTGCCCCTACGAGGGCTGCAACAAGCGCTATTCCAACTCCAGTGACCGCTTTAAGCATACACGCACCCACTACGTGGACAAGCCCTACTACTGCAAGATGCCCGGCTGCCACAAGCGCTACACGGACCCCAGCTCACTGCGCAAGCACATCAAGGCCCACGGCCACTTCGTGTCCCACGAGCAGCAAGAGCTCCTGCAGCTGCGCCCACCCCCCAAGCCACCACTGCCCGCCCCCGACGGCGGCCCCTATGTCAGTGGGGCCCAGATCATCATCCCCAACCCAGCTGCCCTCTTTGGAGGCCCTGGTCTTCCCGGCCTGCCCCTACCCCTGGCCCCCGGCCCCCTCGACCTCAGTGCCCTGGCCTGTGGCAACGGTGGGGGCAGTGGGGGTGGGGGGGGCATGGGCCCTGGGCTGCCAGGCCCCGTCCTGCCTCTCAATCTGGCCAAGAACCCGCTGCTGCCCTCGCCCTTTGGGGCTGGCGGACTGGGCTTGCCTGTGGTCTCCCTCCTCACTGGCGCCGCTGGTGGCAAGGCCGAGGGGGAGAAGGGGCGTGGGTCGGTGCCCACCAGGGCCCTGGGCATGGAGGGCCGCAAGACGCCCCTCGAAAGGACGGAGAGCAGCTGCTCCCGGCCAAGCCCCGATGGACTCCCCCTGCTGCCAGGCACTGTGCTGGACCTGTCCACGGGCGTCAACTCGGCCGCCAGCAGCCCAGAGGCGCTGGCCCCTGGCTGGGTGGTCATCCCGCCGGGCTCGGTGCTGCTCAAACCGGCTGTGGTGAACTGAGCCCACCCTGCAGACAGCTGTGGTGGCCCCGCCGGCAGCTCCGGCACTGCCCCCGACGAACGGAAACTCTTCTGTGAAATAGCAATAATGTCCTACTGCCCGGACAGCCCCAGCCCAGCCCACCGGGGAGCAAGGATGGTGCTAGGTCATTTATGGCTGGCCTCCCAGCCCCCAGGTGGGGACCTGGCCTGTCATGCAGGGAGAGCTGTGCTCCTGGGTGCTGAAGCCTCGCTCCTCTCTGTTCCCCACCACCCGGCCCTCAGCTTCTACGGGGCTTTCCCCTGCCCAACCTCCTCCTCTTTCCCTCTCCCACCCTGGCACCTCCCTCACCTAGTAACCACCCAGGGCAAGTCGCCCTCTCCCAGCAAAGGGGGCGGGTGGGGTGGTATCTGCCCTCCCTGCTGGCACCAGGCTCTCCCTTCCTGAGGGGAGCCCCCAGGGAGGCCTGTCCTTCCCTCCTAGGCTCACCCAGCCCCTGCCTTGGGGGCTCCTTAGACCCCTTTCCCTCTGACCCTGCCTCCAGAGGGAAAGCAAGACAGATGCAGGCCCCTGCAAAGCCCCAGGCAGAAGCACGCCCACCAGGACAAGGCGCCTCCCACTAGTTAGAAGGGAGACCCGCTCTGTAGCTGCCCTCCTCACCCTAGGCCAGGCCCACAGCACCAGACGGGATAGCTGGTCACTCCACCCCTGCACCCCGGGGCCTCTTCCTCTACCTTTTGGGGCACCCTGGGAGCGTGGGAAGCAGGTCTAAGGGCCCCTGAGCTGTCAAGGGGAGGTGCCAGGCCAGCTGTGGTGCCAGGACACTGAATGGCTCAGGGAGCATGTGGGGCCAGGCCCAGCACCCGGTCTTCCTCCTTCCACCCCCGCTGGGCCTGGCCTGGGCAGCGCCCCCTACAGAGGCCTTCGGGTCCTTGGTTCTGTACCAGGAAGGAGAGGCTAGCTGGGGACGACTGACCACAGGCTGGGACACAGCTCCTGGTCTGGGGACTCCAAGTGACAGCATGCAGGGGAGGGGGCTCCCAGTCAGCACTGTGTCGGGAGCTTTCTGGAGGCTGTGGACTGAAGGCCTGAGGGAAGCAGTGGCTGGAGGAGGGCACCAACCCGTAACACATTGCTTCCTCTGGCTTTTCCCTGCTGGGCTGCTTTCTCAGAGGCACTTCCCCACCCCTAACACCCAGCGGGGCCCCCCCTCTTCCGGTTCTGTGCCACTCAGAGGGACCCTGACGGAGGCCAGAACCACTTAAGGGTGTTGGAGGGCCTTGCGCCCCCCCATCTGGGGCCTTTCCCCGCTCCCTCTCCCGCCTGGCAGCTGGGAGTTCTCGTTTCTAGGCCTGCCCTATCACCAGGCCTCAGAGTGGCCAGGCCCTTCCATCTCCCCATCTGTAGAACGAGGCAACTGCCCGGACAGCCTTGGGGTCCTTAGTGACCCTGCAGTTCCTCTGGCAGCTCTGCTGACCCCACCCTCTCCTGGACTGCCCTTCTGTCCCAGAGGGGTCACCCTGACTCGGCCCACCTTGCCACTGGGCTTCGGACTCCAGCCCTGACAGGGCCCAGCCACACTGGCTCTGCCCCTCGAAGGGGCTATGGGCAAGGTAGGAGGGAGCTGGTCTCCTTTCGTTGGGCCCCACCCAGGCCCTGAGCACCCCCACCCCTGTGAGGGCCCCAGGCCTTAAGTCCCTGGTGGGGTCATGGGTTTTCGACTTGAGCAGAGCGGAGGAACAGGGCACTGGAAGGCTGACAAGCTCAGCATGCGACTCCGTGACGGACCAGGCTCCGCAGGGCTGGTGTACTTTTTGTGGTTGTCATTGGTTTGTTGTTGCACATTCCAGGATGTCAGTATTTTAACAGGTTCTAAGTGCCTTTCTATTGTAGCTTATGTTTTTCCTCCTCTTGGCTCCATTGCTGTTAGCATAGAGTTTTAAAAAAAGAGATAAGCTAATGACTATAACAATATATTCCTCCATGGGAGAGGAGGTTTATAAAGAAACAATAAAAGTGAGTTGCAAAGATGGCTTGTGTATCGTGGATGTGCCAGGAACCTGGCCCTGACATGCAGTCACCACTGCCCTGAGCCCCTGCAGGCCTGATCTGGGCTTTCTCCCCAACCCTGCAGGTTCCCCTCCTTCTCAGGCTGCCGCTGAGAGCAGGAACTGGAAGCCTGGGAAGGAGGTAGGTGCTGAGGGCGCACAGGTGACAGGAGCTGAGGGAAGATTCCAGGCAGAGCATCCCAGGGTTCAGGCTGTCAGCCCACTACTGTTCGCTGTGGCTTTGGTGAGTGGCGGGCAAAGGCCCGTCTTCGCCCAGCCGCATTCTGGGGTATCGTGCCCAGATTACTGAGGTGCTAGGTGCAAACCTGCCCCAGAGACAGGGTGGCTGCCGACAGAGCTCTTGGGGCAGAGACGCCACGAGAGGGAGCCTAACGCTGGCTCGGGCGCTGTGGAAGCAGGAGCGGCTGCATCCTGTACGTGACAGGACTCAGCTGGGACCCACTGGCTGGCTGCCCGCCAACCTCACCCAGCCAGGCCCTTCTGGGCTGTTAAAGGCTGCTGCCTCCCCATCCTCAGCACCCACAGCCCTGCAAGTGGCAGGAGGAGCAACCTGCCTTCTGGAATCTGGACACATGCACACGAGAAATGCAGAAAAGACATTTATTACCAAGCTATAAATTAGAGGTGGCGGGGTGGGTGGGGGGAGCCGAGAAGTCACGTGTGGGGCTTCTGCCCTTTTTCTCTGTCCTCCTGGGCCTGGATTTTGAGTTCCTCATCCAGGCGCTCCTTTGCGCGGACCACCTAGTGGGTCACAGATAGTCAGGCCAGGAGGCCAAGCCTCTGCCCCATACCCCTTGCCCACATGGGACAGCCTCTTCCTGTCAGCCCAGGTCCATTTTTTGGAGGGCAGTGGGTGGATACTAATGCTTCCTTCAGCGGCGCCCCAGGGTCAGGGGGTGGTCTGGGGAGACAGAGCTGAGCTGCAGGGGCCCAGCGCATGCTGTGACCTCTGTGAACTAAAAGCTGTTTCTAGCACCCCACCGGCTGTGGCTCCTGCTCCTTCCAAGTCCCAGCTGCTGGGAGGGAGGGCTGCTGTCTGGGGTGACACAGCCTGAGTGGCTGGACTCCGCAGAGCTGAATTAGTCAGAGGGGTGGCAGTTCAGGGGGACTCCCTGAGGCTCGGGCACCATGGGAAGGCCCAGCAGTTTTCTGTGCCAACCCCTTGGCCAGCTCCCCCGACTGGGAATCGAGTCCCAGGTGAGGAGAGGGGGTCCCATGACTGACTTCCTCCCAGAATCAAAGACCACTCACCTTTGACTGCAGGTAGAAAGAGCCACCCACGGATTTGTCATTCACCTTAAATAAGTGTTCATAGTTCTGCAAAGGAGAGGGGACGGGTGAGAGGGCTGCAGACTGCAGGCGAGAGACGCTGGGCAGGCTATGTGGGGCCACATCAGAGAGGCAACAGGGCTCCTCTCCACCCTGTGTGCCACATGCAGCTGTTGTGGCCACTGAGGGGCAGAGATGAAGACGGGTACCCTGGAGGGCGACTCGGCTGCTACCAGCAGGCACTCTGTCTCTACAACTGTCCTGCCTCAGGCCTAAAACTTCACCAGTAACAGTGGCTCCCGCGACTTGGAGTCCGAGCTGGGTATGACTGCAGCCTCCACATCGGGCCTCCTTGGCTAGGCCTCCCTTCACTCTTCCCGCCCTGGCAGCCTCTCCCCTTCAAACTTCGGGCGGCCTAGTGGCCTCACCTTCTGGACCTCCTCGGGGTTCAGCTTGGACACGTTGAGAATCTGCTGTGCCTCCTGGAGGCTGAGGCCGGAGAGGTTGGAAGCGGCTGCAGACCGGTGTCCAGCGCGTCCTCGGGCATCAGCTGCGGCCCGGCTGGCTGTGTGGACATGTGGGTGATCACTCAGTCCTCAGCAGCCCAGACTTCACCCTGGGCCTTCCAAGTTGGTGGCTCACCTCTGCCACTGGCACAGGATGAGAGACACAGGGACAGGTGGCTAGGATCTGCCTCTTCTCCAGGAGTGGTTTCTTTTTTAGGGGGTAGAGGCTGGGAAAGTGAGGACAGACGTGCCTCACTGGAGGATAAGGGCAGGGTGTGACCACTAAAACTGGCTCCTGGTCCCCAACCTAGACCATGAGATGACCCTGTCCCCCAACTGCCATATCCCAGGAGCACAGCAAATTGGGGAGCTTTAGGCTATGATGGGGACTGTACAGTGGGGCTGCGGGCATGAGAGGGCTCTGCAGCAGCCCAGCTGCCCACCTGTCACCTAGACTACCAAAGCCACTGCCTTGGGTGACCTGTTCCCTTTCAGTGACCCCAGAAACTAGAATCAGGAGCTGCTAAACTTTTCCTAAAGCCTCAGAGAGTAGCTATTTTAGGCTTTGCGGACTAATGAGCCTGCACTGGAACCATTCAACTCTGCCTTGAAAGCAGCCTGTCAGCCGGGCACAATGGCTCACTCCTGTAATCCCAGCACTTTGGGAGGCCGAGACGGGCAGATCACGAGGTCAAGAGATCGAGACCATCCTGGCCAACATGGTGAAACCCTGTCTCTACTAAAAGTACAAAAATTAGCTGAGCGTGGTGGCACATGCCTGTAGTCTCAGCTACTCGGGAGGCTGAGGCAGGAGCATTGATTGAACCCAGGAGGCAGAGGTTGCAGTGAACTGAGATCACACCACTGTACTCCAGCCTGGGCGACAGAGTGAGACTGTCTCAAAAGGAAAAAAAAGGCTGTGTGCGGTGGCTCACGCCTGTAATGCCAGCAGCACTTTGGGAGGCCGAGGTGGGTGGATCACCTGAGGTTGGGAGTTCAAGACCAGCTTGACCAACATGGAGAAACCCCGTCTCTACTAAAAATACAAAATTAGCTGGACGTGGTGGCGAATGCCTGTAATCCCAGCTACTCAGGAGGCTGAGGTAGGAGAATCACTTGAACCTGGGAGGTGGAGGTTGCAGTGAGCCAAGATCTCGCCATTGCACTCCAGCCTGGGCAACAAGAGCGAAAACTCCATCTCAAGAAAAAAGAAAGCAGCCTGTGGGTGTGTCTGTGTTCCAATTAAATCAATTTACAAAACCAGGGCCAGGTGCTGTGGCTCACACCTGTAATCCCAGCACTTTGAGGAGGGCGGATCACCTGAGGTCAGGCGTTCCAGACCAGCCTGGCCAACATGGTAAAACCCCGTCTCTACTAAAAATACAAAAATTAGCCCGGTGTGGTGTCGGGTGCTTGTAATCCCAGCTACTCAGGAGGCTGAGGCAGGAGAATCACTTGAACCAGGAGGCAGAGGTTGCAGCGAGCCGAGATTGCCCCACTGCACTCCAGCCTGGGTGACAGAGTGAGACTCCAACTCAAAAAAAAAAAAAATTATGTTTACAAAACCAGGTATCCGGATGGGCCACTGTGCCAGCTCCTGCCCCGGATGCTGTTGATAACCAGGTCCCCACTGAAGGATGCCCTGGTCTGCCACCACTCCCCACCATGGGAAGTGCCCCAGGCTACCCACACTGCAGAACCAGCAGGTCTGAGGTGCCCATGGCTACGGGTAAAATCTGACCTGGAGAGGAACTCCCAGCCCAAAGGGGAGACAGACCCATGCTTACCTGCAAACTCCTGCCGCAGGGCCCGTGCAAAGGCCCTGCCCACCACCTGCACACCCATCACAATGATCTGCGCCAGGTACTTGGCCTGTGGGTAAATCAGGCACCCACTTAGCAGGCTGCTCCCTGTGGGCCCACAGAGACGGGCCCTGGAAACGGCTGCCAAGGGGCAAGGCTCCTGGAGACCCGAGGTCACGAAGCACAGAGCTGCAGCCCCAGGCCACCCCCTCCAAAGCACCCTGAATGAAAGCTTCCGTGGTGGGTGGCTTACTCACTCAATGGGCAGGCAGTTGGGGTGGGTGAACTTGACGGAGCTCCCAGAGTCAGACTGGCCCCCCATCATCCTTCAGAAAAGGCGGAGAGGAGCAAGGCAAAGTGGCTGCAGTCACCAGCTTCAGGAAGAAACACTGTGGTCTCGGACCCAGAACCTGGTAGTATCTCACTCTCGACCCTGGGGCCCACAATCACTCTTCTTGAGTTTCTGAGATCAGGCCCAACCTTTATTTTACCAATGGGGAAACAGATCTGTCCTAATTCTCCCAAGTCTGATGAGTTTAAGTCCGTTCCATTCAATAAAACAAAGTTACTAAGCAAACTTGTTGCCATCTTCAAGGAACTAAAAGCCCACTAAAAGGGTATTTAAACACACTATGGACCAAATGATGAGGGAGAGTCAGGCTCGCTCATTTGTTCAAACATCTGCTGAGAGTCTACTCTGCTCAGCACTTGAGCACAAAGCTACACAGAACCTGGTCCCTGCCCTGAGTCGGAGCATACTGCTGGTCCGGCAGGGAAACCCACTGTCGCACAGCAGGGTGAACATGCTGGAAGGCTGCACGTGTGATCCCATGCCCCACGGAGGCCCTGGGGAAGACTCAGTAAGAGGCGACCGGAAGCACAGAGTCGAGAAGAAAAGCTCAAGACTGAGATGGGATTCTGTGACAGGAGGGGATTCCTCCTGGGCTGGGCTTTGCAGGGCAGGTAGAATCATGACGGAAATACTAGGGCTTTCTAGGCAAAAGGACTGGGTTGAGCCAAAACTGGCAGGAGAGAAGGCAGAAGGGAGTTCCTGCAAGCAGCGAACAGCCTACGCTGGCCTGGGAAAGACTGGGAATCTGGCAGATGACAGGGAAAGATGCACAGATCTTATGTGAAACAAAGAGATTATATATAGACAGCATTTACAAAGGACCTTGTGACTGTGAAGCTGTAGACACGGGGGCGTGGCGCGGGCTGGAGGCGGCTAGGCATAGGTTGAAAGCTCATGCGGCACAGCAGAGTGACTTTCCCTTTCTTCCTAGTGCTTTTCTGTAGATTTCCCTTCAGTCAACAAGTACCAACTGAGCCCGCACACCAGGCACAGCGCCAAAGACCCAAACACGTTCAATTCATTGTGCCTTTTAATTCTGACAACTCAGGGGTGGGGGGGCCGGGGTTGGTGACTAGCCTGAGGACACACCAGTGGGTGTGTGGGTGCCTCAGAGGCAGACGGGAAACCCAAGGCTGGCGCTATCAGTCACGGCAGCCACTACGGAGGATCCCGGGGTCTGAAGGGAGGGCTCCTGGGCAAGCCGACAAGTATCAAGAACCCAACCCAGAGGCCAGAAGGGCTCACTCCAGATTCCAGTGGATTCGACTTCAGAGCTGGCCTTCTTCAGCCTCCGAGGACCTGCTCTTTCCTTAACAGGCGGGATGTAATTACGGGCCATTAGGGGAATGAACAAACACAAGTGGGTTAAGATTTCAAAAGTAGGTGGAAACTTCGTAACTTCTAGATTTCACAGCAGAAAGCAGAGGCCAGAGAAGACCCTCCTGTGATCACAGCGAGGGGCAGGGCTCTGGCCAGCTGTACCCTCCTGTAATCATGGAGAGGGGCAGGGCTGGGGCTGTACTGCAGGCGAGGACGGGTCAGGAATGCACCTGCTGACACCTGCGGTCTCACGTGACTTCGCCTCCGTCCTACAGCCCCTCCCGAGTGGAACAGGAGGCTCAGGGATGGGATGCTGGTGCAGTCTGAAGGACAGAGGTGAAAGGCAGAGGGTCCCCTAGGCCTGAAACACAGCTCAGGTCTCAAACTACCCCTCCCACCAACTCGGTCCCTCTGCTGCTATCGCACGGCCTTGCAATCACTTGTTTACTATTCTGCCAAGGCCAATGACTGTTGCAAAATAATGAACGTTAAGAGCGGAGGTCATAACTGGGGAGCTTCCCCAACCACCCCTGCACACTTCAAACCAAAGTGGCGTGATGGCCTGTGGCTTTAGCTGCCTAGAGCTGCAGGGCAGAGGGTGGCTGGACTGCAAAGTTTCAGCAGACTGGACGGCCCATTGAGGCCAGCAAGGTTCCTGCGGGAGGCATCTCCCAGAAGAGGCAGTGTAGTGTAATGGTTATACCTGCAGGCTTTGAGATAACCTGTGTGCAAATCCCAGCTGTGTGACCACAGACATGTTCTCAACTCCTTTGAGCCCCAGTGTGCCTACCTGTAAAATGTGGCCACCAATAAAGCTGTCATATGGATTAAATGAGATAATGCCTTTCAAGTGCCTGGCACAGAGCCTAATGGTACAGTAGAAGCTCAATCAACATTGGTTTTCATTCCTTACTGTCTCCCAAACTCTGTCAATGGCCAGGCATTATGAAGTAACAAAACTTCTTTCAAAACAGCAGCTCATTTGATATAGGCCCTTTGCTTCCTCAGGGGTGAAGGCTGCAGGGTGAAGCCTTCCTGCAGGGTGCTCCTGCAGGGGTGCTTCCTGCATGGGGGCTCCTGCAGGGGTGCTTCCTGCAGGGGTGAAGGCACCATACTACATTCCCTCAGGGAGCTGGGAAGGAGCAAGGCAGCAGAATGAGAACCACGCTGACCTGGGACCAGAAGCCTAGCTTTGTTTCTCAATAGCTGTGTGCCCCTGGACAAGTTACTCAACCTCTCTGAACCTGTTTTTTTTGTTTGTTTGTTTTGGGTTTTCTATTATTTATTTTTTTGAGACTGAGTCTCGCTTTGTCACTCAGGCTAGAGTGCAGTGGCTTGATCTCAGTTCACTGCAACCTCCGCCTCCCAGGTTCAAACGATTCTCCTGCCTCACCCTCCCAAGTAACTGGGATTACAGGTGAACACAACCAAGCCTAGCTAAGTTTGAATTTTTAGTAGAGATGAGGTTTCACCATGTTGGTCAGGCTGGTCTCAAACTCCTGACCTCAGGTGATCCACCTGCCTCGGCCTCCCAAAGTGCTGGGATAACAGGCGTGAGACACCACACCCGGCCTTTTTTATTTTTTGAAGCAGAGTCTAACTCTGTCGTCCAGGCTGGAGTGCAGTGGTGCAATCATGGCTCACTGGCAGCCTCAGCCTCCCAGCCTCAATAGATTCTCCTGCTTAAGCCTCTAAGTAGCTGCAGCTACTTGTACTCAGCCTCCGAGCACCTGCTCTTTTCCTTAACAGGCGGGATGTGATATGGGCCATTAGGGGAATGAACAAACACAGGTGGGTTAGGATTTCACAAGTAGGTGGAAACTTCGTAACTTCTGGAGGCTGGGCACACGCCACCACACTTGGCTCAATTTTTGTATTTTTCTGGAGAGATGGGGTTTCACCATGTTGCCCAGGTATGGTCTTGCACTCCTAGGTTCACATGATCTGCCTGCCTCAGCTTCCCAAAGTGCTGGGATTATAGGCGTGCGCCACTGTGCCCAGCCTACCTCAGTTTTCTTAACTGCGAAATGGAGAGAATAATGCCTTCCTCACAAGAGGACAAAAGGCTCTCAGGAGGCAATGCCGTTAACACCACATGGACGGACAGTGGCAGGCCCAGAACTAGGCGGTGCAGCCACGCCCCTCATCCACCTATCCAGTACCCCAACGTCCCCTGAGCTTCCACCATGGGTCAGGCTGCATTCAGAGCTCATTCACAGGGAGATCTCTGCCAGCTGTGGCTACCATGGGTGACCAAACCAACCACTGCCTGAGGCCCCTCCCAGAGGCTCCAAACATCCCATAGTCCACTGACTGACACTTGGGCCTGAGGGTCCCAGGTGAGATGACCCAGCTGACTTGGCATTCAACTTCAGGCCACGCGGCTGTCATAGAGCAACAGTTAGAAGCACAGGATTCAACCCTGGCATGTGTGGAGGCAGCACATGTACCTCCTTGCTGGGTAGCAACCTGGCCCGAGGCAGGACCAGAGCCCAGCAGCTGGGACCACACAGTGCTGTGGGAGGCACTCAGCAATGGGGCTTACACTGACTTGTGTCTGAGATTCCCGTGCAATGGGCCTTTGAGGCCAAGCCCCAGGCTCCGGGTACATAAGCAGACAGCCTGAGACTCACTCTCTTCTCAAGGACACTCTGGTCACCCAGGGCCCCTGAAAACAGATACGGGCATCACAACTAGACAGGAGAAAGGTTGGGACCACAACTGCAGCACGTGCCACGACATTCGGGGCCTGGCCAGTGGCTGGCACAGCAGGTGCCCCCGATGCATCTGAATGAATATGGCTGCTGCAGCCTTGCTGTCTCATGAACTCCATGTCCCCAGGCAGGGTTTCCAAGCGCCTCCTAACCCTTCTGCAGGAGGGTTCTGGCCATCTCCCAGAACACACACAATTCTCCACTGCCACCTGCAGATTCGGTCCACTCCCCAGTGTGGCATTCGCAGCGCCTGGTCTGGCCTCAACTTCTCACCCTCATCTCTCTCCACGCTGCAACCACACCCTCCGATCCTAGAGCCGCTCTCATACTTCTGTACTCCTCAGGGCCTTTGCTGTTCTGAGTTCCTCCACCTTGAACATCCTCCCTTCTACCCTGATCCTGTCAAAACCCAACATCCCTCAGGACTTAACATCATCCCCCCATCTCTCAGGTGAAATCCTTCCCAGGCTTTCCCACGTATACCTTCCGACAGCACTTTCTTTTTTTTTTTTTGGAGACAGAGTCTGGCTCTGTGGCCCAGGCTGGAGTGCAGTGGCGCGATCTCGGCTCACTGCAACCTCCGCCTCCCAGGTTCAAGCAATTTTTCTGCCTCAGCCTCCTGAGTGGATGGGACTACAGGCGTCCACCACCACACCCAGCTAATTTTTTTTTTTTTTTTTGAGATGGAGTTTCGCTCCTGTTGCCCAGGCTGGAGTGCAATGGCATGATTTTGGCTCACCGCAACCTCCGCCTCCTGGGTTCAAGCAATTCTCCTGCCTCAGCCTCTCGAGCAGCTGAGATTACAGGCATGCGCCACCACGCTCAACTAATTTTGTATTTTTAGTAGAGACGGGGTTTCTCCATGTTGATCAGGCTGGTCTCGAACTCCCGACCTCAGGTGATCCATCCGCCTCGGCCCCCCAAAGTGCTATGATTAAAGGTGTGAGCCACTGCGCCCGGCCAATTTTTTGTATTTTTAGTACAGACAGGGTTTCACCGTGTTGCCCAGGCTGGTCTCAAACCCCTGAGCTCAGGCAATCGACCCGCCTTGGCCTCCCAAAGTGCTGGGATTACAGGTGTGAGTCACTGCGCCCAGTCAGCACTTTTTTTTTTGAGATGGAGTCTCGCTCTGTCACCAAGCTGGAGTGCAGTGGCATGACCCTGGGCTCACTGCAAGCTCCGCCTCCCATGTTACGCCATTCTCCTGCCTCAGCCTCCTGAGTAGCTGGGACTACAGCCGCCCGCCACCACGCCCGGCTAATTTTTTGTATTTTTCATAGAGACGGGGTTTCACCGTGTTAGCCAGGATGGTCTCAATCTCCTGACCTCGTGATCCGTCCGCCTCGGCCTACCAAAGTGCTGGCATTACAGGCGTGAGCCACCATGCCCGGCCTGCAGCCACTTCTTAACTAACATAGTGATAAGGATAACGTAACAGCTAACAGCTTACAAGTGCCAGCCCCTGAGCTGAGGCTTTATGTAGAGTCTCTCATGTAATGTTTATGAAGTCCTGCTGTCATTGTCCTTATTTTACAGATAAGGAACCTGAGCCCCAGACAGTTTTGACTCCTCCATAGTCATGCATCCCACGGTGTCAGAGACCTCTTTTGAGCCCAGCTCTGTCCCAAAACTCATGAGGTTTTTTGTTTGTTTGTTTTTTGAGATAGGATCTCTGTCTGTCGCCCAGGCTAGGATGCAGTGCAGCGATCCTAGCTCACTGGAGCCTTGAATTCCTGGGCTCAAACGATCCTCCTACCTTAGACCCCCAAGTAGTTGGGCCTACAGGTGAGTGCTAGCACACCCGGATAATTTTTATATTTTTGTAGTGATGGGGTCTTGCTGTGTTGCCCAGGATGGGTCTCCTAGGCTGGAGTACAGTGGTACGATCACAGCTTAGTGCAGCCTCAACCTCCTGGGGCTCAGGTGATCCTCCCATCTCATCCTCCCGAGTAGCCTCAGCCTCCTGGGTAGTTAGGACAACAGGCATGCTCCACTATGCCCAGCTAATGTTTTATATTTTTTGTAGTTAGGTGTCGCCACATTGCCAGGCTGGTCTCAAACTTCTGGGCCCAAGCAGTCCTCCTGCCTCGGACTCCCAAAGTGCTGGGATTATAGGCCTGAGCCACTGCACCCAGCGTGACAGTATATTAACAGGAAAAGTTAATATACTTTTCAAGACCATCCTGGGGAACACAGTGAAACCCCGTCTCTACCGAAAATACAAAAAAAAAAAAAAAAATTAACCAGGCATGGTGGCGGGCGCCTGTAGTCCCAGCTTCTAGAGAGGCTGAGGCAGGAGAATGGCGTGAGCCCAGGAGGCTGCGGAGCTTGCAGTGAGCGGAGATCGGGCCACTGCACTCCAGCCTGGGCGACAGAGCAAGACTCCATCTCAAAAAAAAAAAAAAGTGGCTGCAACAGAGTCACTTGGGGAACTTATGTATGCAGAACCTCCAGGGATAGGGCTCAAGAACCTGAACTTTTATTTCCCCCCGCCCCTTTTTTTTTTTTTGAGGCGGAGTCTCGCTCTGTCGCCCGG
>NW_016808231.1:4559205-4562849 GCF_001698545.2 Rhinopithecus bieti | reverse complement strand
TTTTTTAGATGAAGTATTGCTCTGTCACCCAGGCTGGAGTGCAGTGGCCCAATCTTGGCTCACTGCAATCTCCACCTCCCTGGTTCAAGTGATTCTCCCACTTCAGCCTCCCAAAGTGCTGGGATTACAGGTGTGAGCTACCATGCCCAGGCAAAAAAAAATTTTTTTTTTTTTTCTAGACAGAGTCTCACTCTGTCGCCCAGGCTGTAGTACAGTAGCATGATCAAGGCTCACTGCAGTCTTGACTTTCCAGCCTTGACTGATACTCTCACCTCAGCTGAGTAGCTGGGACCACAGGCATGTGCCACCATGCCTCCCGGGTTCAAGCGATTATCTTGCCTCAGCCTCCTGAGTAGCTGGGACTACAGGTGCCCGCCACCATGTCTGGCTAATTTTTTGTATTTTTCGTAGAGACGGGGTTTCACCGTCTTAGCCAGGATGGTCTTGATCTCCTGACCTCGTGATCCGCCCGCCTCGGCCTCCCAAAGTGCTGGGATTACAGGTGTGAGCCACTGTGCCCGACTAATATTTGTTTTCATTGTAGAGACAAGGGTACCCCTATGTTGCCCAGTCTGACCTCAAAGTCCTGGGTTCAAGCAATCCTCCCACCTTGGCTTCCCTTTATGTTTATTGTTGAGAATCTGTTTCCTTCCACTAGAGTGGGAGTTCCTATTGGGCAAGACTTTTCTCTCTCCTCTGCTCTTAGATGTCAAGCGCCTGGAAGGGCATCTGGCACACAGCATTAGGCAAATAGTGGGATGAAAGTTGGGCCACCTGGACCCCTGCTCTGCACCGCTGCCCTTCTTCCTCTTCCTCCCGCCCTCCACATTCCTCTCTCTGTGCCCACATTGTACTTCCTTGCCTTGGAAGTGGCTCTCTCCCTGGCTGGCTCCTCATCAGCCTTCAGGTCTTGGCTCTTAGCTGAAAGTCACCTTCTCAGACCCTGAATTCCCTGCCTCGCTGCATCCCAGCTGCTTCCTGTCCTACAGGTTTTTTTGCTTGTTTGTTTTTTGAGACTGAGTCTTGCTCTGTCGCCCAGGCTGGAGTTCAATGGTGGGATGTCAACTCACTGCAACCTCTGACTCCTGGATTCAAGCAATTCTCCTGCCTCAGCTTCCTAAGTAGCTGGGATTACAGGCGCTTACTACGCCTGGCTACTTTTTGTATTTTTAGTAGAGACTGGGTTTTACCATGTGGGCCAGGCTGGTCTTGAACTCCTGGCCTCCAAATGATCCTTCCACCTTGGCCTCCCAAAGTGCTGGTATTATAGGCATGAGCCACCATGCCCAGCCAGTTTCTCTTCTTTACTGCTGTCTTCACACTCTATCTGCTCGCGTGCAGACAGTCTGGCTCCCCTGCATAAGGCGGCTGTAAGAAGCTGAAGGTCCTTGCAAGGCCTTATCTCTCCTGTCCTTTACAGCATCCTGCCATCCAGAGCACTGCCAGGAATCTGAATGGTGAGCGAATGACTCCCAGCAATGCACAGCTGATCGGGCCTTGGTACCAGAGTGAGGCTGAGATAAAGGGGAGCCCAGGGCCAGATCCTTGCCAACCACATTCCTGTCCCCTTTCCTTTCCAGCCAGCCCAGAGACCACAGCAGCACAACAGGTGTCCAGCTTAAAAAAGTTTAATTGCTGAGAACATACAGGGCAGGTGCAGGCCAGTCCCTGCAGGGCTCACACCCCCTTATTGGACCATCAGCTCTGCGATGCCCCCCTTCTCCTGGCTACAAACCTGGGAAGCAGGGCAGCTGGTCCCAGGGCCCTGAGACTGGTGCTGCTCCAGAAGGCCGGGTGGGGGGCCAGCCCCCAAGGCCCTTGACCAGAACTAGGACAGCAGGCAAGATGGGGCAGTGTGGGGTGACCAAAGATCCTGGATGAGGCCAACCCAGGTTGGGACCAGCCCAGGTCAGCAGTGAGACGAGGGGAGACAGGGTGCCCAGGGCCTGCCCGGGGACATGCTACCGACCCCCCGCCACCCTGCACCCCTGGCTACATGCTAGTGGGCAGCTGACGAGCAGCAGCTGATCCCAGAGACAGCAGAGGTGAGAACAGTCCCTGGAAGCTGCCAGAGGCCCAGAGGCTGTGGAAGTGCCCACGGGAAGCCAGGAGCGCAGGGGTGACATGTACCGGGGCCAGAGAGGTATCTTCCAGCTTGAGGAAAAGCTGTGAGGTGTGCACTAGGAGATGGCAGCGTAGGTAAGGTGGAGGTGACGGGGGCGCAGGCTAGTCCTGGGGTGAAACACCAAGAGGTGGGAGGGAGTCAGGAGGGCCTGGGAAGGGAGGAGGCATGTACTGTGGCGTGTGCGAGGGACCGTGCTGCCTGCCGGGAAGTGAGGCCACTCGCCACTCACCCACTCATCCTCGTCCACGCCTTCAAAGGAGTCCTGGGGGAGCGGGTCTTCCCGGTTCCCCAGTTTTGCCACCATGGCATTCAGCAGCTGGGAGAGAGGACAGGAGACGGGTAGGGAAGGGAATAGGACTCGCTACTCCCACTCCAAGAACAACCCTGACAATGCTGTGAAAAGGGCTTTTTTTTTTGAGACGGAGTCTCGCTCTGTCGCACAGGCTGGAGGGCAGTGGCTCAATCTCGGCTCACTGCAAGCTCCGCCTCCCGGGTTCACGCCATTCTCCTGCCTCAGCCTCCCGAGTAGCTGGGACTACAGGCGCCCGCAACCGCGCCCGGCTAATTTTTTGTATTTTTAGTAAAGATGGGGTTTCACCATGTTAGCCAGGATGGTCTTGATCTCCTGACCTCATGATCTGCCCGCCTCAGCCTCCCAAAGTGCTAGGATTATAGGCGTGAGTCACCGTGCCCAGCTTTTTGCTTTTTTTTTTTTTTTTTTGAGAGACAAGGTCTTGCTCTGTCACCCAGACTGGAGTGCAGTGGTGTAATCATGGCTCACTGCAGCCTTGACTTTCTGGGCGCAACCGATTCTCCTGCCTCAGTCTCCCAAGTAGCTGGGACTACAAGTGTGTAGCACCATATCTGGTTAATTTTTATGTATTTATTTATTTTTTATTTTATTATTATTTTAGATATTTTTTATTTTATTATTATTATAGATACGGGGGTTCACTGTGTTAGCCAGGATGGTCTCGATCTCCTGACCTCGTGATCCGCCCGTCTCGGCCTCCCAAAGTGCTGGGATTACAGGCTTGAGCCACGGCGCCCGGCCGTATTTATTTTTTTGAGACAGAGTTTCGTTCTTGTTGCCTAGGCTGGAGTGCAATGGCGCAATGTTGGCTCGCCACAACCTCCGCCTCCTCGGTTCAAGTGAGTCTCCTGCCTCAGCTTCCTGAGTAGCTGGGATTACAGGCACGCACCACCATGCCCGGCTAATTTTGTGTTTTTAGTAGAGACGGGGTTTCACCACGTTGGTCAGGCTGGTGTCAAACTCCTGACCTCAAGTGATCCGCCCAACTCGGCCTCCCAAAGTGCTGGGATTACAGGTGTGAGCCACCGTGCCTGGCTACACCTGGTTAATTTTTAAAAATTTTTTGTAGAGATGGGGTTTCACTGGTCTCACGCTGGGTCTCAAACTCCATCGCTTAGATCCTCTTGCTTTGGCCTCCCAAAGTGCTGGGATTACAGGTGTGAGCCACCATGACTGGCCAAAAGAGCCATTTCATTTTTATTTTTA
>NW_016808231.1:4546043-4557229 GCF_001698545.2 Rhinopithecus bieti | reverse complement strand
AGCTCAGACCCCCGGGGTCATGCCATTCTCCTGCCTCAGCCTCCCAAGTAGCTGGGACTACAGGTGCCCGCCACCATACCCAGCTAATTTTTTTTTTTGTATTTTTTTTAATACAGACGGGGTTTCACCGTGTTAGCCAGGATGGTCTCAATCTCCTGACCTGGTGATCCGCTCGTCTCGGCCTCCCAAAGTGCTGGGATTACAGGCGTGAGCCACCATGCCTGGCCTACCTAGGGGATTTCTAAGAGAATTTCTAAGAGGCACAGATCTAAGAGGTGGTGTTAACAGTCAATGGAGCCTCAGTGCATAAGCCCTGCCCTAGATACCAGAGTGTGTGCGTGTGTGTGTGTGTTAGGGGTGGGGACCTGTGATGAAAACACAGACCGCGGGCCCTGCCCTCCAGGGGCTCAGAGACTGATTGACACAGCCACTCCACCCTCGCAAGGGCCAGAGGAATTGGCGTGCCAACAGGAACGGAACTTCAACCTGGGCCTTCTGTCCCTTTCTCCAACCCCCATCCTGCTTCCTCCGCACACCCAGTCCCTCAGTGCACCTGGACTCATGTCAGGAGGCTGCAGGCTGAGAAGCCAGGGTTGCCCATTAGCGCCTTGCAGCCAGGCCTCGGCACTGAGCACCGGCTCCCAGCTCACGGCTGTGTCTGGGAACACGTCATCCTGGAAGAACTCTTTCTGCAGAGGGAGAAACGGGCTGTCCTGAGACACTGACCAGGGGCCCAGGGCACACGAGCATCTGTTGGGGAGGGACAGGGCAAGACCTGGGACCCTTCCACCCATCTGGGGCTTCCATGAGTTTCAGCATCTCAGCAGAAGGAGGTAGGTGTCCCCAAAGAACGATGGGTGGCGAAGTTTGGAAGCAGGGCCGGACGAGACCCAAAATTCCCTCTAGGCACCAAGAAGGGGGTGGGCATGGGAGTCCCAGGTCCCCACCCTCACCCGGACTCGGGGCAGCCGGAAAGCCACAGGCTCCAGGGAGGACTGGCGCAGCCGCAGACACCGCATCAACTCCACTTCCCGCACATCGCACTCTGTCTTAGGCAGGAGGACGAAGCCCTGGGGGAGCAAGGGAGTCGTAGCTGCCACTGGGACCTAGAGCTCATGGCGGGACACGTAGTCTCCCCAGGGTGCCAGCACCCCTCACTTAGGACCACCATGCCTAGGGCCTGTCCCTGGACAGTAATGTGTTGATCATGTTGAACAACCTGCTCTCTGGAGGGAAAGCCCTGATTTGTAGTGTTTTCCTGTTTCCATAGTGTACAAACTCCCACCATGGGCGGCTTCTAGATGCCACCTCCACTCCCTGAATGTGGTGCTGGGAAGAGATGTAAATAGCACATCATCCTGCATTTCCTCCATGCACTCCAACATAGAAACATGTGACCTCAGCACAAATAACAGTGAAATTGGATAAATTAATTAGAAGTGATAAACTGAGTGTTTGTTACTTTGGTTTTTAATATTCTTATTTTTAGGTTCATATTTTGGGTTCATATGGTTTAACCTTATCTAGTGTAATTTTTTGTTTGTTTTGTAGAGATGGGGTCTTGCTATGTTGCCCAGGCTGGTCTTGAACTCCTGGGCTCAAGCAATCCTCCTGCCTCAGCCTTCCAAAGTGTTGGGATTCCAGGCCACTGTAACCAGCCTACGGTACAATTTTTAATAATGGTTGAGTATGACAACGGCTCTCAAACTTCCTAAATAATTCCAGTAGCAGCTCTTCTTGCCAGCCCACCCCCAGCCCAGGGACTCTGACCCCGACCCAGAGGCTCCTGTACTTGCCCACATGGCCACCAGGGGGCAGGGCAGCCTTGTGGTCCCATCGGGGACCAGGCGCCAGGGTGGCCTCACCTTATGGGGGTCGGGCGATGTGAAGCTGTTGCACTCCAGGAAGAAAGGGGACTCGGGGAGCAGCTCGTACAGGAACACACGGGTGTCACCCTGCGGGGAAGAAGGCAGACTAGGGACCCTCCAGCAACACCGGTCTTTCCCGCGCCACCTCTCACCTGCCACTCCACCCTGCAGCCCAGCCCACCTTGCCGGTCAGGAGCACCAAGCCAGTGTCTGGGTCGTAGCTGGGCAGCAGGGTTGAGGGAGCCACGTCCAGGCCCAGCACCGCCAAGGGTCCGCCAGCCAGGGCCTCAGCTTCATACAGGAGCAGCTGGCGCTCACTTTGGCTGCAAGGGGGTTTGGGGGCAGAAGCAGGTGTTTCAGAGCTGGAGGGGCCTGGGGCAGGGAGAAGGTGCCCACGTAGCCCCTGCTCTGTTCTGGGTTGCAGGTGAGGCCTAGTGTGGCCCTCAGAAGCGCTGGCCTGGCCCGGCACAGCCACACCCTAACCTGCCCCTCCGCCTCTGGGTCCCCCGTTGACTCTTTTCTCCCCAACTAATCGCTCACCCATCCATCGCCCCCTGACTGCCTCACCACCCCTGCTTCCATCTCCCCAGACCCCTCATACACCCTGCATCTATCTCCCCCAAACCCCTCACCCACCCTTCCATCCATCTCCCCGGTAACCCCCAAACACCCTTCCATCCATCTCCCCTGTTCCCTCACCCTCCCCTGCATCCATCTCCCCCTTACCCACAACTCATCCATCCATCTCTCCCCTACCCCCTTCATTCATCCATCCATCCATCCATCCACCCATCTATCCCCACATTTATTCATCTACCCACCCATCCATTTGCCCACCTATCCATCCACCCATCTAACCCACTCATCCAATCATCTACCCACCTACCCAACCATCCCATGAGGGGCAGGAATGGTTTCCGAAAGCCTGACAAATGTATGTGATTGTGGAGAAGGGGGACACAGGTGGCTGCTGAAGCCTGGGGATGGGGATCCCTGAGTCCTCACCTGTCAAAGCCAGACACCAGCAGACAGCGACCATCACACACCCAGACAATGCGGGCTCCGCGTCCTCCCTTGGGCCCTGGACCCTCCTGTTGAGGCACATCACGTGACACCCAGCCAGGCCCCCTGAACCAGGTCTGTGGTCACTCCCCAGCCCCTATGCACTCACTTGCAGGGGCTCAGGGCCACTCCGGGGCCTGTAGATCCGCACACACCCATCCTTGCAGACAGTGGCCAGCTGCTGCCCATCAGGACTCCAGGCCAGGCTGAAGATCTGGGGGCAGGAAGGGACGTGAGAGACGGCCTTGCTTCACTGCTGGCCCCACCCCTCCTCACTGCTCCTGCCTATTCTCACTGCTGGCCCCCTCTCTCCTCACTGCTGGCCCCACCTCTCCTCACTGCTGGTTCTGCCCCTCCTCACTGCTGGCCCCCTGCTCCTCATTGCTGTGCCCCCCTTCTCCTCACTGCTGGCATTGCCCCTCCTCACTGCTGGCCCCCTGCTCCTCACTGCTGGCCCCACCCCTCTTCACTGCTGGTCTCGCCTCTCCTCACTGCTGGCTCCGCCCCTCCTCACTGCTGGTCCTGCCTCTCCTCACTGCTGGTCCTGCCTCTCCTCACTGCTGGCCCCACCTCTGCAGCTGTCCTACCTGGTCTTGGTGGCCCTGCAGCTTCAGCCGATCAACTCCAGCCTGAAGGTCCCAGATGCGAACAGTGAGGTCATAGGAGGACGAGGCCAGCACATCGGCTGCCAGTGGGTGGAAGCGCAGGGAGCAGATCTTCTCCGTGTGGCCTGGACGAAGGCAGGCGTGATGGGGAGCCCTCGGGAGACACTGGTCACCCCAGCCCCATTCCTGAGCCCGCCTGACCTGTGAGCACAGTCTCCGGTGTGGTGAGCACCTCTTCCAGGCCCTGTGGGGGCACCTGCCACAGTCTGATCCTGGCATCCTCACCAGCTACAGAGGACAGACAGAGGCTCATCATTGCTGGGCCCAAGACCTCTGGGCTCCCCAGCCCCCATCCGGGATCCAGGACCCTCCCTCAAGCCCAGGCACCCAGCCTCCTTACCCACAGCGAGGCGATGGGGGTCAAAGGGGTCCCAGGCCAAATCAGTCACAGCTGCCCCATTCTGCAGCGTGGGCAGTGCTGTGTCGGGCAGGCGGCCAGGCTTCCGTAGCTGTGGGAGGTGCCCCCACCCCAAGGCCCATCAGTGCCAGGCAGAAAAGCCAGTCCTGAGGGGCTGTGAGCAAGCAGCATATCTGGGAGCCCACCCTCTGCAGCAGAGACTCTCACCGCTGGGTGACCCAAGCTCTCTGCCCTGACCACCTTGTACTGTGAGCCCCAAGTGCCAACCACAAGGCCCCAGAGAGTGAGGGGGCAGCAGCGTGAACTGGCGGGAAAAGCTCAGGCTTGGGGCTCAGGTGGCCTGGCTTCGGATCCCAGCTCCACCACTTACACAGCTGTGTGACCAGGGCAAATCACTAAACCTCTCTGTGTCTCTTCTCCCTCATCTGTAAAATGGGGATAAAAGTGGCAGGCCCTGTGGCAGGTGGCTGGGAGGATCACAGGACAGGTGGGTAGGGGACTGACACACGGTTTGTGCTCCCTGTGCCGTGTGGGTAGCTAAGGCCCTCTGTGTCTTTACCACTGGCAGGGAACTGAGGGGCAGCCCTGGTGGGGTGGGGCCCTCACCTCGAGCACAGCCACCTGTCCCCCGTTGCTGAGCAGGGGCACGGCCACATGTAGCTTGTTGGCGCAGAAGCCATCACTCTCACCAGGTGTGGTGAGGTTGAGCCCCTTGAGGTTGGTGATGTGGCTGTCTCGGTGCAGGACGGTGCCCTGAGCATGGCGGAACTTGGAACTGGGGCCTGGCAGGTGGCAGGGACATGGAACCATGTGTGAGGATGCCGTCCCCCGCTGTCCTGCACTCTGAGTCCCGGCTGCCTGCTCCCCTCACTCCAGGCAGGTGTGCAGCGTGGACCTAGGCCCAGGCCTCTACTAATCCAGTGGATGCAACTCGCCCAGGAATAATGCCTGGAACGATACCCTATTCTGTGGTGGCTCGGAGGAATCCTGGTGGGGCCCAGGGCTTCAGCTGCTCAGAAGCTGGTGGCCCCAGTCACCCTCCTGTTTTACAGGTGAGACTCAGCTGCCACACCCCAGCCCCCAGGACAAATGACCCTGCCAGTGAGTCTGGGTGAGGGGGGTGCCCTGCACGAGGCCTGTGCTCAGTGGTAGGGTACAGAGGAGGATGATGGGGAGTGGGGCAGACAGGGCTCCCACAGTAGGGGTGAGCTCCGCGTCCTGCCTCCTTACCCAGCAGGCTCTGCAGCGACCTCAGACTGGGGCTGGTCCCGATGCCACTGGTGCTGGAGAGTGAGGGCCCCAGGCTGGAGGGCGTGGAGGGTGAGGTCAGTGAACTGGGAGGTGAAGAGAAGCCCTCCTGGGGAGGGGCATGGGGTCAGCCAGCCTGCTCCTGGGTGTGCTGGCCAAAGGGAGGGGGTGCCTGCCACCTGACTCCAGGGTCACCTGGAGGAGCCCCTGCTGTGGGCATGGGACAGAAGCGGTGGGGGCATGGGCATAAATGCAGACACACAGGGAAGCAGCTGAGCTTCAGACTGCGGGGACAGCAAGTGGCAGCTGCTGGCTCCCGGCTCTGCAGGAGGGTGTGCCCAGCAGGTTGATCTGCCAGTATTTTAAAAGAAGCCAGAAATCTAGATCTATATGAAAATTCTTGCTTTTTAAGTGTTTGCCCAATTTAGAAAGCACTGTGAAGTTCCTTCTTTACACTCCATGTGTTTCTCTGTCTCTGTTACACTTGACAAAGAAGGTTGGGGCCGGGCTTGGTGGCTCAAGTCTGTAATCCCAGCTCAAGTCTGTAATCCCAAACGGAGGCCGAGGCAGACAGATCATGAAGTCAGGAGTTCAAGGCCAGCCTGGCCAACATGGTGAAGCCCGACTCTACTAAAAAACTATAAAAATTGGCCAGGCGTGGTGGCTCAAGCCTGTAATCCCAGCACTTTGGGAGGCCGAGACGGGCGGATCACGAGGTCAGGAGATCGAGATCATCCTGGCTAACACGGTGAAACCCCGTCTCTACTAAAATACAAAACTAGCCGGGCGAGGTGGCGGGCGCCTGTAGTCCCAGCTACTCGGGAGGCTGAGGCAGGAGAATGGCGTCAACCCGGGAGGCGGAGCTTGCAGTGAGCTGAGATCCGGCCACTGCACTCCAGTCCGGGCGACAGAACGAGACTCCGCCTCAAAAAAAAAAAAAAAAAAGTATAAAAATTGGCTGGGCGCTGTGGCTCATGCCTGTAATCCCAGCACTTTGGAAGGCCAAGGCGGGTGGATTACGAGGTTAGGTGTTCAAGACCAGCCTGGCCAACATGGTGAAAACCCGTCTCTATTAAAGATACAAATTAGCCAGGCATGGTGGTGCACGCCTGTAATCCCAGCTACTCGGGAGGCTGAGGCAGGAGAACCATTTGAACCTGGGAGGCGGAGGTTGTAGTGAGCCGAGATCGCGCCATTGCACTCCAGCCTGGGCAATAAAAGCGAAACTCCGTCTCAAAAAATAAAATAAAATATAGTCAGGCATGGTGGCCCATGCCTGTGATCCCAACTACTCAGGAGGCTGAGGCAGGAGAATCACTTGAACCCAGGAAAAGCAGGCTGCAGTAAGCCAAGATCGTGCCACTGCACTCTAGCTTGGGTGACAGAGTAACACTCTGTCTCAAAAAAAAAAAAAGGCCGTTGGGCCAGTGAACACTCAGGGCAGCCACTGCGGTGTCGCTGAGGGAGGATGGGGGTGGCCCTGGTACTTACACTTGCGTCTACATCACCCACGAGTGTCTCCATCACTGCAGGCTGGGCTGTGTCAGGGAGGGGCTCCATAGAGGGCACCAGACGGGAAGTGAAGCTGGGGTGGGGCCGGCAGGCAGGGTTGAGGCTGACCTTCTGCACCTGCATGGAGGCCAGCAGTGGGGTGATAGGGGCATGGGCTGCCCGGTCAGGAAGGCCCCCATGGGAGGGTCGACTAGGTAGGGATGGGGGGCACGCAGCAGGCCAGACTGAGTTGGCACACAGCCACACAGGGGGCTTCCTGGAGCTTGGGGAGGCCAGGAGAGGTGAGCCAGGCCCTGGTCCTACCTGCTGGTTGTCCCCAGCCCACCAGCTGTGGGGGTCGGTGGCAGGCACACAGCCGGCAGTGTCCGGGAACAGGTCCTCGTGGAACTCCACAGACTGGCCGCAGACAAGCAGGCAGCCAGTGAGGCCCAGGCCCCCCAACTCCCCAGCCCCCGCAGCCCCTCGCCCAGGTCCCCCTCACCTTGCGGGGCACGTGGTAGCCGATGGGCACGATGGCTGTGTCACTCAGCTGCAGGACGCGGAGTACCTCGCAGCTCATGACAGCTAGCGCCTGCCGGGGCACAAGGGCAGCCCCCCGCAGCACGCTCTCCAAGACACACTGGGTCACTGTTGAGGACACCAGGCAGGGGAACAGGCAGGATGGGTGGGGGAGTGGAGGGTAAGGGAGAGGGGGCGAGGAAGCAAGGTTTACCTGGGCTCAGCGCCGGCTGCTGCGGGACCACCTCGTAACAGTACAGCTGCCTCTCGCCCTGAAATGAGTCTGAACTGAGCCCCGTTTGCTGACTGTACCCCTGGGGAGGGCCCAGGGCTAGCACCAGCTCCTCCATAGGTCCCCAAGGACCTGAGCCACAGAATCATGGTGGCTGGAGATGGGGCTCTCCCACATGCTGGGCGCTGAGCTGAGCCCTAGGCCGACTCTACCTCACTTGCCCAGCCTCGTTGCACATGGAGTGAGCACCGGGGGTGTATGTCAGTATTTATGGAGTGCTGACTGTGTGCTGACACCGCTCTATTCTCGGCCTTGTTCTCAGGAAGGCCAGTGTTCTAGGAGAGCTACAGTCACCTCGGCTGCACAGGGGAAGACACAGAGGCCCTGTTCTAGTTCCTCCTCTCTCTCGGGGAAGGCCAGGGGCTGGACTCCAGGGTGTGGATGTGGGTAGGAGCCCCAGCTTCTCACTCACCTTTCCTGCCAGGACCAGGAGCCCGGAGTCAGGGTCCAGCAGAGGCATGAGACACCTGGGGAAGAGAAGGCAGGATGGTTGGTTGGGGCAGTGGGAGGGCTGCCAGCCTCGTGACCCCATGTAGGAACCCAGGACAGGCACCACAGTGACTGGGAGCCACTTGGACATCCAGCCATGTTCAGCCTGGTCCCCAGGAACCCCCTCCTCTCCCTGAGCTTCCCACATGCCCAACACACGCCCACACCCCAGCTGCTCCTCCCTGGCCCTCCACCTGCACACCTGCGTCACTCCAGGACTGGAGTGGGCACAGGGGAACTTGGGCCCGATCTCAGCCCCAGCTCTTCCTCCAAGAAGACCCCACATGCATTCTGTCCCCCTCCCACCTCTGACAGCCCAGACATCAGGCCAGTATTGCCAAGGAAGGTGGAGAGGTGATGCCAGAGGCAAGGTGATGCCAGTGCCCCACTTGGCACTGCCTGTGGACGGGCAGCATCCAGGAGCAGTGCAGACAGCCCTGCAGTTCCGAATCTGCACTGAGGTTTGGGGCCCTCTACTCAGTTACCCCACGTTTCCTGGGCCTCGATGATATCTTGGAAGCTCAGAGACCCCTCCACACTGAGTTAAAGTTCCTGTGTCCAAATCTGAGCCAGGTGCCCGGGGCTGGCTGCCCAGGGGCTCCTTCGGCCACTGGGCTTCCCTGCCCACCCCAGGCCTGCCACCCCCGCCGATCCTGCCGGCAGGATGCTCCCAGGCCTTCTCTGGTCTTGAGGCAGGAGCAGGATGGGGTGGCAGCTGGGAATAGAGTGGGCAGGCTGGAAGCCCCCAGAGCCCCTGCCACTCTATGTCCAGCTCAGCATTGGCCAACTGCCTGTCACTGGCCGGGGCTTTATACCTCCCTGCTGGGGCCCTTCAGAGACCCCTCCACAACCCCTCAGCCCTGTGAGAGCTGCCTTCCGACTCCAGGGCCTTTTGAGGGGAGTGGGGGCCTGGAAGGACTCTGACAGATGCCTTCCTGTGTTTCTCGCTCCTGATCTTTGCTTTTTTTTTTTTTTAGAAACAGGGTCTCCCTCTGTTACCCAGGCTGGAGTGCAGTGGCACAATCATTGCTCACCGCAGCCTCAACCTCCTGGGCACAAGCAATGCTCCCACTCAGCCTCCAGAGTGGCTGGGACTATGGGTGTGCACCACCATGCCTAGCTATTTTTACTTCTATTTTTGTAGAAACAAGGTCTCACTCTGTTCCCGAGGCTGGTCTCAAACTCCTGGCCTCAAGTGATCCTCCCAAAGTGCCAGGATTATAGGCATGAACCACTGCACTTGGTCTTGGTTTCTTGTTTCTGGGACCTGCAGGCCTGGACCCCCCAACCCAGACACTGACACCCTCAAACAGAAGCCCGTCCCCACTGTGTTTCCAGGGTCAGAGGTCACCCAGCTGTGGCAGCTGCCTCTATGCCTCACCCCGGTGACAAAGGGCCCGGCCCCCCTCCACTGTCCTCCCATCCCGTCCTGCCAGCCGACCACTAAGCAGTCCTGACCACCTCCCCTCCCCCAACTTCCAGGAGCCACAGAGTGGCTGGGAAGCTGGGTGGGGCCCTGAGTGTCTCCATGACTTCCTGAAGTGCCTTGGGCTTGTCACCTGTGAGTAACACAGGCCCCTAATTACTGAGGGCCCAGCAGGGTGAGCCGGGCTCAGCAATGCCCTTTGCAACCCGGCCTGATCACTGCTTGTGGTGGCGGAGGGCAGGGGACCAAGGTGGTGCATGGCCTGGAGTGCGCTCCACACTGACACTGGCTCCATTGGGGCAGAAGCAAGTCCCTACAGCAGCTTTGACAGGGCTTTCACTCATGCATTCGTTCACAGTCATTCACTCCTTTGATGAGCCGGTCTGTGCCTGGTCCTCGGCTCGACCTGCATGTACGTATGCCCAGAGATCAGTGCAACAGACCCTGCCTCTATCCTCAAGGTGCTCACAGCCTAGCACAAGAGGCAGACAGGCACAATCCCATAGACAAACACGTGAAGGGAAGGTTCACCGAGGACACACAGTGACAGAACAGGGGGACTGGGCCTCAGTAGCAGGGGAGAGGGTGTTCCCTGTGATCCCAAGGTCATGCAGAAATCAAACACCTCACAGGAAGAGAGTTTCAGAGAGAACACAGCCTGTGCAAAGGTCCTGTGGCATGTGGGTTCATGGCCTGTTTAAGGAACAAGACGGACAATGTGCCTGGCAGCCTGGAGAGTGTGGGTGAGGGCTGAGGCTCAGGATGGGCAGGTGGAGGCCAGACAGGAAGGGCCTGGTGCATGTGGGGAGGGGGAGTTCTGCCTCCAATGGATGAGCAATGAAAAGGTAACAGTGCGTTTCAAGCACAAGAGGCCAGGCCGGGCACAGTGGCTCATGTTGGTGATCCCAGCACTTTGGGAGGCTGAGGTGGGAGGATCACTTGAGCCTAGTAGGTCAACACTGTGACCAGCCTGGGCACCATCATGAGACCGTGGCTCTTCAAAAAAATTAAAAATTAAAAAATTAGCCAGGTATGCTGGCTCACACCTATAATCCCAGCACTTGGGGAGGCCGAGGCAGGTGGGTCACTGGAGGTCAGGAGTTTGAGACCAGCCTAGTCAACATGGTGAAACTCCATATCTAAAAATAAAATAAAATTAGGCCAGGCACATGATGAAACCCTGACTCTACTAAAAATACAAAAGTTGGCCAGGTGTGGTGGTGTGCATCTGTAATCCCAGCTACTTGGGAGGCTCAGGCAGGAGAACCACTTGAACCCGGGAGGTGGAGTTTTCAGTGAGCCGAGATGGCACCAATGCATTGTAGCCTGAGTGAGACTCCATCTCAAAAAACAAAATTAAATGTTAGCCTGGTGTGGTAGTGCACACCTGTGGTCCCAGCTACTAGGGAGGCTGAGGCAGGAGGGTCACTTGAGCCCAGGAGTTTGAGGCTGCAGTGAGTCAAGATCACATTACTGGCCGGGCATGGTGGCTCACACCTGTAATCCCAGCACTTTGGGAGGCCAAGGCGGGTGGATCACTTTAGGTCAGGAGTTTGAGACCAGCCCGGCCAACATGGTGAAAACTCATCTCTACTAAAAATGCAAAAATGAGCTGAGCATGGTGGCATGCACCTGTAATCCTAGCTACGCAGGAGAATCACTTGAACCTGGGAGGTGGAGGTTGCAGTGAGCCGAGATTGCACCACTGTACTCCAGCCTCGGCTGCAGAGTGAGACTGCATCTCAAAAAAAAAAAAAAAAAAAAAAAA
>NW_016808231.1:4493115-4543181 GCF_001698545.2 Rhinopithecus bieti | reverse complement strand
CCTCGGGACCCAAGACCCCCGTCGGGCCCGACTGACCGGGAAAGACTGAGGCCGCGGCCTGCCCCGCCCGGCTCCCTGCGCCGCCGCCGCCTCCCGGTGAGTTTCTGCTGGGCTGGGGGGCTGCGGGCGGGGACGGGGGCGCCAGGGCCAGGCTGTGCACACGCGCGGTTCACGCGCTCGGACCGCCGCCGCGCGCACACACGCACTCTCGGGACCGCGGTCCCAGCCCCGCACGGTCACCCGGGCCGCCTGGCGGGCAGGCCCTGTGCGCTCCTTCCCCCGCCGTCCTGGGGCACCGACAGCCCCGCGGCCGGCCAGGGTGCGCGCCTGAGTGTGCGCCTGAGTGTGCGGTGAGCCCGAGGCTGCAAGCAGACAAAATAAACACCGCCTCCCATGCTTCCTTCTCCCACGGCTGGGCCCTCCGGCATGACCCGTTTTATGATTCAGACCCCTTTGAGGGGGATAGCCAAGGCGTAGGCTTGGTTACTTTTCCCTCCTGGGGTCCGGCAGTAGGTGCTGCTGTGCAGAAGGGCTGCCTGGGGTCCTCTGGACCCTTGTCACTCAAAGCACAGCTGGGGGGTACAGATATGCAGCCCTAGGGAGGGGCGGGGAGTGGCTGGTGGGCATCTGATGCCCATCCCTCCAGGTGGGGGATGGACCTGTACTGGCCAGGGCCCTTAGTGCTCCGGATAGCAGGGTGCCAGGTCTCTGCCTCTGCCAGGGAAGGGGCTTTGCATGGGCTGCAAACCCAGTGGCCTGGAGCCAGCCTAGTCCTTTGTGTCCCTGGGCTGGCAGTGCTGGGGCCTGAGGACTGCCGAGGTCCCCTGTGGTCACTGGCAGGCCAGCCGATTGGTGCCAACCATTCTGCCTCTCCCCTGTTCGTTAACGATTGCCACACCAGGGTCACTGACCGCCTCTCCTGCTGTGGCCCAGGGGTGGAGTGTGCAGGGTGGAAGGAAGAGGTCCTGGGGGTCTAGGTGTCCCCCTGCCTGCCTTTTGCACCAAGGACAGGTGAGGCTCTGAAGAGAGGCAGCGGGACCTAGAGCCCCCTTCCCCGGGCTGAGAGCCTCCAGGGCTGGGGACTGGATAAAATCTCCAAGGTCCCTTCACACTAGACTACTTTGGGTGTTGAGGGCATAGAGGGGTGGCCGGGCTGGGACCCTCCAAGCAGTGTCCATTAGGGCCAGTCCAGTGGGCAGCAAAGTCCAGGATGGGCCCAGCTATTGACAAAAACCCAACAGAGCTGGGGCAGGCAGGTGGGGGATGGGGAGCAGTCCCCTGAGTTTACTCTCTTCTCCCAGGGGAGTTGGCCTGGAGCTTCTGTAAACAGAGTGTCAGAGGCAGGAAGAGGCTCTGGTGATGAGCAGCCCAGCTGGATCCCCTCCAGACCATTATCTAGCCTCCCCTGGGCCTGGGGAGGGAGGATGCGCACACGCGTGCCAGCCTGGGGGCCGGGCACCGCCTGTCCCACCCCCGTCTCCTGCGCATTGGAACAGCTGTCCTGATACCTGTGGGTCTGGAGAGTCAGATGGAGGTGGGGCTGGGGGCTGGGGTCCCAGGGCATTTGTCTGGATGGCACCTCTCTCCATATTCTGGGAATGGGAGAAAGGGATTTAGCATAAGGAGCCTCTCAGACACTGCCCAGACCTGTGCTTAACCAAGGAAGGCCCCTCTGGCAGGCAGCCCAGGGGCCAGGGAGATGGCAAGGGAGATGCCCTAGGCAGGAGATGGGTCCGAGGCTCCTAGCTCCCATTACTGTCACCCCCACCGACAGCCCCGGGACAGCTGGGACAAGTCCCAAGTAAAGAGAATTAAGTCCTTGCCTGGGCTTATAAGTGGATCCTAACACTACACTGGGCAGCCTCTGGGAACAAGAAAGCAGGGCCCTGCTGAGCCCAGGGGGAAGCTCCCACCTCAGCAGCCCAGACAGCCAGTCCTGCCAGTGGAGCAGAGGTGTGCAGAGGGGAGGCTGCCCACAGAGCCATCCCTGACCACTGGACAGCCCTGAGCTCACGGGAGGGCAGCAAGGCCACCTAACTCTGTTAGTGACCTCTCCTGGACCCCCCATCAGCTGCCCTTAGAGTCTCCTCCCTGGGCTGGGGAGCCCAAGGCTCTGTGCTGCCAAGAAAACCAGCTCCCCTCACTGCTGTGGAATTTGCGTGAGTTCTTGGAGAAGGGGGAGGGTGCACGTGTGTGTGTGTGTGTGTGTGTGTGTGTGTGTGTCTGCAGGAGCACTGCCCAGTGGGTGTGTGTCTGGTGTGGGCGTGTCTGCATGCGCGTGACTGGAGCAGGGCTGTGTATTTGGGGGTGGGCGGGGGCGTTTCGGGGAGCCTGCTTGCACCAGGAGGGGCAGGGCCTCAGCCTCCTTCCTTTTATCGGTTTCCACATTCCAGAGTCAGCCGGATCGCTTTCCCTCCGCGCTGGGCCGCCGGCCTCCCCCGCTTTTCCTCATTCCAGCCTCCCTGGGTGTGAGGAGGCTGGAGGAGGCTCCCTCGGGCCACCTCGGTTTTGGGGGGAGGTGGGGGCGGGCCAGGGGCCAATTATTCTCCAAGGTTGGGGACGGCCCCCACCAGACTCCTCGTGGGGAATGCAATAAGGCTCCGACATTCCTCAGGGGCTGCCTGAGAGATTTAATTAAGGAGGGAGGAGGGAGCCAGCCTGCACTGGGAAGGGGCTGGGGCGACCGCTGGGGCCCCTGCTGGCCCTGGGCCCCGAGCCCGGCTGGGCACTGAGAGCAGTGCGGGGGCTGGGTTGTGGTTCAGTGGCCAGGTCCTGTTCTGCCTCCCTGAGTCCATCCCGCCTGCCGATTGATCTGCTCACAGACCCCAGGGGCACCATTTCTGCCACGGGTTGGCCAAGAACCCTGGGTGACTGTGGGGGGTTCAGCATGGGGAACTTGAGAAAGGCAAGACCCCCTCCAGGGCCACTTCCTTCTCAGATCCCCAGGCCCAGGAAGCTTAGAGCTGGCGGCCTTCCCTGGTGACTAAGGTGTTCTTCTGGCAAGTTCAGGGTGAATTGCAGGTTAGGGCCTTTCTAGATGGGTGCTTGCCTCTGGGTGGGGACAGGGCAGTGAGGAGGCCCCATGTGAGGCCTAGCCCTGGTGGCATCACACCTGCCGCGTGCCGACAGTGGCATCTGGACTGGCCCATTTCTAGTTGGGCTGTAGCCACCACACAGCTCCCAGGGCCACAGGTGTCCTCCCTGACAGGTTGCACCTCTTGTGACTGAGATGGCACATCCCACTGCCCCAGGGGCTCACTTGAGCTGGGGCCTGGCCTTAGTCACTGGTCTCCCTGCCCTGGGCTAACAGGTCTGGCAGCTGCCAAGTTACCCACGGTGCCAATGAAGGCACCCACCTGGGGCTGGGCCAGCCTCCTGGGTGGAGGGAGGAGGGAAGGCCCTGTGCCTCCTCCTCTCCCAGCCCTGCCAGCTGGTCCACACCCGCTCCGGGATCCAGAGCCCCCTCCCAGCACAGGAAGACGAGCTGACATCCTGACAGTCCCCTTTGCTATCCTCTGCCCTGGTGTTCTGAACCCTGGCTGTGCAGAGGACTCGCTCAAGGAGCTTCTCCAAAATACAGCTCTGCCTGGGTCTCACCCCTAGAAAGTCTTTTTTTTTTTTTTGAGACGGAGTCTAGCTCTGTCCCCCAGGCTGGAGTGCAGTGGCGCAATCTTGGCTCACTGCAAGCTCCGCCTCCCAAGTAGCTGGGACTACAGGCGCCTGCCACCACGCCCGGCTAATTTTTTTGTATTTTTAGTAGAGACGGGGTTTCACCACGTTAGCCAGGATGGTCTCAATCTGCTGACCTCGTGATCCTCCCACCTCGGCCTCCCAAAGTGCTGGGATTACAGGCATGAACCACCATGCCCAGCAGAAATTCTTGTTTAATTGGCCTGGGGGTGGGGCCCCAGCATGGAGGTTTTTTTGCTTCCTGGGTGATTCTGATGTGCAGCCCCGGGGCAAAGCCCTGGCGTCACAGGTGGGAGATGTTAGCCCAGAGAAGGGAGCGTGCTTGGGTGAGGTCACAAAGCGTGCTGAGTGCCTGACCGAGCTCCTGGCTGTGGCATTATCTGTGGAATGAAGAGCGCCAGCTTGGGGTGGTGGATGGAGTAAGAGGCTGACAGTGGTGTGGACCCCCGCTCAATCACCAGCCAGGGGTCCCCGCGCCTATACAGAGGGCCTACCTGCCGCAGTCCCTGAGGAACTCGAGGCCCAGCCCTCTCTGCCCTTTCTGTGAGGGCCCAAGACCCCTGACCTCTTTGCCCTGCCCTTGGGACTGCTGTGTCCCAAGGAAGGGGAGATGGGGCGGACCCAGCCGGGCCCTGAGCCTCCTCGGACACGTCAGCGAAACTGGAGCCAGCCGTCCTGGCCGCCGGCACAGTCCCGCCTGCCTGGAGGGGCTGGCAGACTCCCGGGGCTGGGCTGCTGCCAGGCCTCGCCGGCCACACAGAGCCTCGGCGGGCCAGCATGGGGAGCGGGGGCCCGGAGTCTCAGGGTCAGACCTGCAGCGCCTGTCCTGTACCCACGCTGAAGCATCCGGCACAGGAGGGGCGTGCTGGACTCAGACTGTCTGTCTGTCTGTCCAAGCCTGTCCCCTACTCAGCAGGCACACCGCCTGCCCCAGCATCACTGAGATGAGCTCGCCAGGGGCTGATGTGCTCGCCAGATGCCTGGGTCCCACCCCAGCCATGCTATCCCCTCGCCCGTCCCCGCCTGACCCTGGGCGTGTGTGGTGTACCCCAGGGGGGTGGGTGGACGTCCCCCTGGGAGATGAGATACAAGTGCCTTGTCCTCCTTACTCATAGGGCCCCTCCCTGAAGTCCTGTGCTGAAGGGGACTGCCAAAGGACAGATCACCCACCACATGCCCCCTTCCAGAACCGGAGATACCCCACCCCGCCCCAGCCCCAGGGTGAAGGGCAGCCTTGGTGTGGGGATGTCCGATCTGTATAAAGCTGGCCTGAAACCCTCTCCCTTAGTAGTATCCGCGCCCGGGTGGCAGGCAGGCTTCTGCATTTATGAGTACCACCCTCTGCAGTGAAGTACACGTGCTTACCGACCACTTAGCACGTGCCCCGAGCACAAACCAAGTCACCCCAGACACAGGGGCCACGAGCAGTCCCCACTGCACGATGGGGGCTGAGGTAGGGGCCGTGGCTGGGCTGTGGACCCTGTCGCCCTATGCCAGCTACCGTGCTAAGGAGGGGGCAAGGCCCGCAGCAGCACTCAGCAAGGCTGAGGAACTTGGGTGGAGGAGGGAGACCCCAGACCCTCGCTGTCATCTTCCCACCCCTCAACATCCCCGAATCCCAGGGCTGCCTCCGGAACACCACCTGCACTGGGCAGAGGAAAAGGTCTCACCTCCCTGCCTGACTAGTGGATCAAATATCAAAGCTCAGGTCCTGGGATCACCGGGTGGGAGGGCGGGTTGACGGTGGCAAACAGTGTGACCTGTAGACAGCCCCCAGCCCACACCAAGCACACGCCCAGACCCCAGGCGGGCGGGACAGCTTCCAGAACTTGTTAAAAGAACTTCCGCATTTGAAAACAAACAGAACAACAGAAAACTACAACTCCAGAGGGTGAGGGGGCAGGGCTGCTTGCACCAACTCCAGAGGTGAGAAACTGAGGCCCACAGTTGAGAAAGGGACTCTGGCCTCTGTCCCCTGCCACCCCGCCACCGTCCCCTCCACGGTCAGCCTTCCCCCACTGGGTTCCTCTTGGGGCTGCCTGATGGGTTCCTCAGTGCCAGGAGCCCCTGGCGGCGCCCTCAGAGCTGCCAGCCTGTAGCTTACAAACTCTGGGGTTTTCCAAAGCTCCAGCGCTGCCTCCTCCCTCCTCCCTTTGCTGTGGGGTATAAAATTGGGGCTCAGGCAAAAGAGCTCACCGTACATTTTACGGGGCTGGGAAGCAGGCTGGCTGCTACCTGCTGGGTGGTCAGCCCACGACCCCAGCCCACAGTCCTGACCCAGACCCCTGCCCTGCTGACAGGGACGCACATTCCACAGCTCACAACCTGTCAGCCAGAAAGCCACCCTGTGGCCAGATGGACCCACAGCGTCCCCTCCCCCTTCACGACCTTGCTGATTAAAGACCCAACAGTGTAGGGAGAAGAGCACCCCCCAGTATGTGCCCCTAAGAGCTGGCCTGCACACCTGGCCTCGCAGGGCTGAGGACTCCACATGCATCCCCCACTGCAGCCCTGAAGCGTCCCAGATACTCAGATGAAGAAACCGAGGTGTGAGAGCAAAGTCACTGTCTGTGGCCTCGCAGCTTGGACACCTCTGAGCCCAGGGCCGCCTGTCTGGAGTGAGAGCTTTTAACTGTGACCTTAAATGAGGCCCAAGGGGAGCTGAGGCCACAGTGGTGGCCAGGCTGGCCACGTGGCGGGTCCCTTCCCACCCTGGAACCTGGCTGCACCCTTCCTGACCCTGGCCTGGCCCCGCTGGGAGGACTAATTCAGGCAGAGGTGGCCTCACCCCCCACATGGACGTGGGTGGGGTGGGGGTCACTCACAGCCCACATCTGGAGGCCAGGCCGCACCCGCCGTCCTCTGAGTCAGTGAGGGTGGAGCGGGTCCCATAGGGGAGGAGAAGGCTGGGGGTGTGGCCCCAGGGCCTTAGGTCATCAGACACGAGCCCCCCTGGGGTGGTGCTGGCCGGGCCAGGGACATGTGCCTGGGGTTCGGGGTGCTAACTTCTTCCAGTGCTCAGTGCCAGGCCCTCCTGGGCTGTTCACTCGGCAGAGGTGAGCTAAGCGGGCCTGGAGACACCTATGGCAAAAGCAGGCCAGGTCTCACCTTAGGCACACGACAGCAAGGGGCCCACCGCTAGGTCGGGGAGGCTTAGCCTGCTGGCCTCTGAAGGGCGCTTGTTGTCGCTAACAAGGGTCGGTGGCTTCTAGGGGAGACGACTCTGACAGTGCGATACTACAGGTGGGCAGGGCCTGCGTGGGCCAAACCCTGGAGACAAGGGCTCCTTCCTTCACCTTGAGCTACCCGCAGACCCCAGTGGCCACCTCACCAGTGATTTGTCTCATCTGTCCTGGGACCACCTGCTCCTCCTCCTTACATTCCAGAAACCCACGTACCTCGGGGAGAGGGAGCCCCATGGATGGGTCCCCCTAGCCTGGGGCAGTGGGGTGGAGTGCAGGCTGGGTGAGGGTCATGTTCCCTGGACTACCTGCACGGCCTGTGTGGGGGAAGGGGAAGCCCAGGCTCCAGCACAAAGGGCTCTTGTATGAGCTGTAGGTGCCACTCAGCAGGGTGCTTCCTGGGGATGGGCTGGCACCCCGTATGAGGCTCATGGACTCTAGGGGTGCCAAGGTGGGGAGGGCTGCTCCTGGGGACCGCCCCAGTGGTCTCCCTAGGAGTCTAGGTGATGGGGGCCAGCCACAGACCTGCCTGACTTGGGCAGTGCAGCTAAGATCTGGAGCCTGGAGTGGCTGGTGGGAGCCCCCGCCCCCAGGACATCTAGAGGGCATGCACCCGTCACAGGCGGCTGTTGTACACCTGGACTCTGGCTTGGACTTGCTGGCACTGCAATGGCAGCAAGTCCCTGCACCTCCATGAGCCCCGCTTTCTTCTGTCTGCCCTGATGTGGCTGCTGGGGGGCTACCTGAGGTGATGGTAAACACTTAGTGTTCCTTAGTCCTTCCCACTTAGCTGGCACGTGGGAAGGATTTGCACCACCACTGCCGAGGGGATGGCTGCTGCTCATCTTTCTTGGTGCCCAGCTCAGGGCAGTCCCCAAGAAACAGTAGATGAAGCTGGGGGTGGGTGGCTCACGCTTGTAATCTCAGCACTTTTGGAGGCTGAAGTGGGCAGATACCTGAGGTCGGGAGTTTGAGACCAGCCTGACCAACATGGCGAAACCCCATCACTACTAAAAAAAAATACAAAAATTAGCTGAGCTTGGTGGCTGGCACCTGTAGTCCCAGCTACATGGGAGGCTGAGGCAGGAGAATTACTTGAACCTGGGAGGCGGAGGTTGCAGTGAGCTGAGATGACGCCACTGCACTCCAGCCTGGGCGACAGAGCGAAACTCCATCTCAAAAAAAAAAGAAACAGTAGATGAATGACTCTGCAGAGTTTTCCCAGGCCTGGCACTGCCCCTGGGGCTGCTATGTAGCCAGTGTCCCCACCTGAACCCTGTGGCCCCCCAGCTCCAGCTGTGTCACCAGCCTCAGCTCCCCGCCTCCCTCCCTCACAGGAGACACCTACCAATGCCTGTGACCTCTGCCCCTCCTCCAGGAACCTTCCCGCCGGCCACTTCCTGGCGGCCCGCAGCCCCCAGCCTAAGCAGGTCTGACTGCCCAAGTTGAAAAACATGGATCCCATAGTTTCCATGTGAAGTCTTCCCACTACAGTCCCTCCTCCAAGGAGGGCGGGACACGGAGCGTGGCAGCAGGAGCCGGGGACCAGGGCAGCCAGCTTCTCTGCTTACACACCCACCCAGCTGCCTGCCTGCCCCCTCTTCCAGACCCTGTAGGGAGGAGCTGCCGCTCCAAGTCCCACGATTCTCGATTCTCTCTTTCCCTGTCCACCTCTGAGGCAGGGGATGGGGGAACCTACCTAGGCAGAGGCAGGAGGGTTGGGGTTCAGGAGGAAGCGGTGCATGGTCACTGCACGTTCAGTGGATGTCAGGCCCCATCATGACCTCTATGTGCACTGGATGTAACGACAAGGTCACACAGTGAGGGAGTGACGGGGCTGGGACAGAACCTGGTTCAGGGGCACGGGCGACCTGACTCATAACCATTGGGTTCTCTCACATTTCGGGGCAGGAGCAGTGAATTCCCTCTGGCTCTTCCTGGTGTGGCTGCCCTCTAGGCCCCTGACTCACAGTCTTCTGTCTCTGCCTCCTCTCTGCTCCCAGGGACAGAAGATGTGCTCCAGGGTCCCTCTGCTGTTGCCGCTGCTCCTGCTCCTGGCCCTGAGGCCCAGGGTGCAGGGCTGCCCATCCGGCTGCCAGTGCAGCCAGCCACAGACAGTCTTCTGCACTGCCCGCCAGGGGACCACGGTGCCCCGAGATGTGCCACCCAACACGGTGGGGCTGTACGTCTTTGAGAATGGCATCACCACGCTCGACACAGGCAGCTTTGCTGGCCTGCCGAGCCTGCAGCTCCTGGACCTGTCACAGAACCAGATTGCCAGCCTGCCCAGCGGGGTCTTCCAGCCACTCACCAACCTCAGCAACCTGGACCTGACAGCCAACAGGCTGCATGAAATCACCAATGAGACTTTCCATGGCCTGCGGCGCCTCGAGCGCCTCTACCTGGGCAAGAACCGCATCCGCCACATCCAACCTGGTGCCTTCGACACGCTCGACCGCCTCCTGGAGCTCAAGCTGCAGGACAATGAGCTGAGGGCACTGCCCCCGCTGCACCTGCCCCGCCTGCTACTGCTGGACCTCAGCCACAACAGCCTCCTGGCCCTGGAGCCCGGCATCCTGGACACTGCCAACGTGGAGGCGCTGCGGCTGGCCGGTCTGGGGCTGCAGCAGCTGGACGAGGGGCTCTTCAGCCGCTTGCGCAACCTCCACGACCTGGATGTGTCCGACAACCAGCTGGAGCGAGTGCCACCTGTGATCCGAGGCCTCCGGGGCCTGACGCGCCTGCGGGTAGCCGGCAACACCCGCATCGCCCAGCTGCGGCCCGATGACCTGGCCGGCCTGGCTGCCCTGCAGGAGCTGGACCTGAGCAACCTAAGCCTGCAGGCCCTGCCTAGCGACCTCTCGGGCCTCTTCCCCCGCCTGCGGCTGCTGGCAGCTGCCCGCAACCCCTTCAACTGCGTGTGCCCCCTGAGCTGGTTTGGCCCCTGGGTGCGCGAGAGCCACGTCACACTGGCCAGCCCTGAGGAGACGCGCTGCCACTTCCCGCCCAAGAATGCTGGCCGACTGCTCCTGGAGCTTGACTACGCCGACTTTGGCTGCCCAGCCACCACTACCACAGCCGCAGTGCCCACCACGAGGCCCATGGTGCAGGAGCCTACACCCTTGTCTTCTAGCTTGGCTCCTACCTGGCTTAGCCCCACAGAGCCGGCTACTGAGGCCCCCAGCCCGCCCTCCACTGCCCCACCTACTGTAGGGCCTGTCCCCCAGCCCCAGGACTGCCCACCGTCCACCTGCCTCAATGGGGCACATGCCACCTGGGGGCACGGCACCACCTGGCGTGCCTGTGCCCTGAGGGCTTCACAGGCCTGTACTGTGAGACCCAGATGGGACAGGGGACACGGCCCAGCCCTACACCGGCCATGCCGAGGCCACCACGGCCCCTGATGCTGGGCATCGAGCCGGTGAGCCCCACCTCCCTGCGTGTGGGGCTGCAGCGCTACCTCCAGGGGAGCTCCGTGCAGCTCAGGAGCCTCCGCCTCACCTACCGCAACCTATCGGGCCCTGATAAGCGGCTGGTGACGCTGCGGCTGCCCGCCTCGCTCACTGAGTACACGGTCACCCAGCTGCGGCCCAACGCCACCTACTCCATCTGTGTCATGCCTTTGGGGCCCGGGCGGGTGCCGGAGGGCGAGGAGGCCTGCGGGGAGGCCCGCACACCCCCAGCTGTCCACTCCAACCACGCCCCAGTCACCCAGGCCCGCGAGGGCAACCTGCCGCTCCTCATTGCGCCCGCCCTGGCTGCGGTGTTCCTGGCTGCGCTGGCTGCAGTGGGGGCAGCCTACTGTGTGCGGCGGGGACGGGCTGTGGCAGCAGCGGCTCAGGACAAAGGGCAGGTGGGGCCAGGGGCTGGGCCCCTGGAACTGGAGGGGGTGAAGGCCCCCTTGGAGCCAGGCCCAAAGGCAACAGAGGGCGGTGGAGAGGCCCTGCCCAGCGGGTCTGAGTGTGAGGTGCCACTCATGGGCTTCCCAGGGCCTGGCCTCCAGTCACCCCTCCACGCAAAGCCCTACATCTAGGCCAGGGAGAGACAGGGCAGCCGGGGCCAGGCTCTCAGCCAGTGAGACGGCCAGCCCCCTCCTGCTGCCACACCACGTAAGTTCTCAGTCCCAACCTCGGGGACGTGTGCAGACAGGGCTGTGTGACCACAGCTGGGTCCTGTCCCCTCTGGACCTCGTCTCCTCGTCTGTGAGATGCCGTGGCCCAGCTGATAAGCCCAAATGTCCCCAGAACCGAGTGCCTATGAGGACGGCGTCCGCCCTGCCCTCCGCAACGTGCAGTCCCTCGGCACGCCGGCCCTGCCATGTGCTGGTAACGCATGCCTGGGCCCTGCTGGGCTCTCCCACTCCAAGCAGACCCTGGGGGTCAGTGAAGGAAGCTCCCAGAAAGAGCAGAGGGAGAGCAGGTGGGCGACGGGGCTGTGTGACTCTAGCTTTGGCCCCAGGAAGCGAAGGAACAAAAGAAACTGGAAAGGAAGATGCTTTAGGAACATGTTTTGCTTTTTTTAAAAAAATACATATATTTATAAGAGATCCTTTCCCATTTATTCTGGGAAGATTTTTTCAAACTCAGAGACAAGGACTTTGGTTTTTGTAAGACAAACGATGATATGAAGGCCTTTTGTAAGAAAATAAAAGATGAAATGAAATGTGTTTCTTGGGCTCAGCCCCAGGGTAGAAGGGCTGGGTGGAGGGAGATCGAGGAGCAGCCCTTGCTATGGGGAGCCAGGGCCCTCAGTCAGCATCCCCTGGGCTTGGGCAGCCCTCCCAGGTGTCCTGACCTGGGTGCCATCCACCCTAGGCTTGAATGAGGTGAGGCTGGGCCCAGGTGGGGCAGGGCTGCCTCTGGCCTGGGACAAGGACGGGTCAAGAAGCCTCACCTGGGGCCGGGCGCAGTGGCTCAGGCCTGTAATCCCAGCACTTTGGGAGGCCGAGGCGGGCGGATCACGAGGTCAGGAGATCGAGACCATCCTGGCTAACACGGTGAAACCCCGTCTCTACTAAAAGAAAAAAAATACAAAAAAAAAAAAAAAAAAAAAAAAAAAAAAAAAAAAAAAAAAAAGAAGCCTTACCTTCCCCAGGCCCTGTCTTCTGGCAGCAGGAGCTCTGGCCCATGTGCGGCTGGGAGAGGCTTGTGGCAGATGTGGGGCCATGTGAGGCCCTCCTGGGTTGGTCTGATGGGCAGTTCACTGCCTGCCTTCCTCTAGGGATAGGGCCCTGGGCTATCTCATTCCAGGCCTCATGGATGGTCCCGGGACCAGATGGCCTCCAGGACCTTCCCTACAGTGTCTCGGGAGAGCCAGGTTTGCATGGCCCAAGCCCCATGCCACCCCACTGCCCAGCACGGGTGCAGCAGGGAAATCCTGCTCCCTGCCTCCTGCTCCCGGCTGCAGTGAGGGCTTTGTTGGGAGAGAAGTGTGAATCATCAAAGGCAGGGACCCCATGGGTGGGGAGAAAGGAGCTGAGCCCCAGCTGGCAGGACAAGCTGGGGGACAGGAACAAAGGGCCCAGGCTGGCTTGCAGATGGTGCCAGGATTGGTGGCCTTGGGATGCCCCCTCAGCCCCTGCATTAGGGATGTGCCCAGGCTTTCCGGAAACCCTAGAAGTGGAAGCATTTTCCAGGAAGGCTGCATGCTGAGGTGGGGGCAGGGATGCTGAGTGCAGCTGTGGCCTGGACTGGGTGCAGGGAGCTTGGGGACAGTGATAGACACAGAGCACCTTTTCCTGTTACCCTCAGTGGGAAGGGGGCCCACTGGGCTGCTGCTGCAGGGGCACCCAGAACATGCTGGAGTGAGCCTCCTGCAGACCCCATGCCACTGTCCCACAGGTCATGGCCCCAGCCCCCAGCACTCAGGCTCACCCCTGGTGGGACAGAGTCAGCCAAGCCAGACCCAGGGAGTAGGCCCCGCGGCGCGGGTGTTGATGTCAGTGCCGAGTCAGGCCCAGCCACGCGAGGCTCTGGATTCAATTAGCGGCTGCTGAGGTCTCTGGCACAGGGAGGGAAGAGGCGGGCCGTGGGTCATGGCGGGCAGTGGGTGGTGGCAGTGGGCCTGGGTGGGGCCCCTTCTTCCTAAGGCAGCAGTGGCAGCCCAGGTGGGTTTCCTGTAGGCCTGGGTCCCATTAGGGGAGTGGCTGCAGCCAGGCCTGCCTCCCCCTTCCCGTGGCTGCCTTGTCAAAGGGGCCTTTGTGGGCCTGAGGCTGCCGCTGAACACAGTGGCTGCTGAAAAAATGTTTTCACTGCAAAGCAAACCTGGCCGAGTGGGACAGTGGTGGGGTGTAGTCGGGGGATGACAGGGCCCAAAGAAAGGAAGCCTTTCCAGGAACAGTGTCTGGAATGTGCCCTCAGATCAGGGCTTCGGGGAAGGGGAGAACCCAGCCAGGGGGTGGCCAAGCTGAGATGCAGCCTCGACCCGGGACAAGTCCCCCGACTCAAGGCCAGGGACCAGGGGCAGATGTGGGGGTGTGCGAGCCCCCATCACCAGGTGCTGACCACAGCAGGCTCTGGGCCATGTGGGTGACATATGCTCTTGTTTTATGCCCGGCGACCTCATATATTGAAAAGGAGCGGCTTCAGGGAGGGAAGTCAGTGTGCTCACAGTAAGTGGAGACAGGACCCCAGCACCTGCTCCCCAGCCACGGATGGGACTGCCAGCCACGCGGGAGGGCTTAGGGCCACTGTGAGCTACAGAAGCAACAGACCCTACTTCTATGGGGGTAGGGGGTGATAACAGTTCGCCCAGCCCCCTCAAAGGTGTTCATACACTCATCCCCACTCAGTTCACACCCAGAAGCATGGCACCCAAGACAGGTGTATCTTTGCGCCTCCCAGACCAAAGCATGAGATGTTCCTTCAGTGCAGGCTGCCAGTCCCTCTCATTATCCTCCCACCTCCACCTGGCACCAAGCATGGTGCCAGGCACACAAAGTGCTGGGCAGCCCTCCATGGATGCTTCCTGAGCACAGACAGGACCTTGGTGTTTGAGGCTGGCCTGGCTCCCAGCCCCCGCTCCTCCTACTGTGGCCGGCTTCCCCTCAGATACTCCACGAATGTCACGGGGAGGGCATAGGTGGGAGCACAGTGAGGCCCCTGGGTGAGGATAAGGCGGAGACGGGGTGTGGGCACGAACCCTGGCCGCCTCTAGCTCTCCTAAGGGCACACACTGTTCTGCCCAAGAAAAGATGGAAAATCTGTAAAACAGAAGAACTCGAGGGTGGTGGAGTGGATGCAGTTGCCAACTTCCCGTGCCCATAGATGACACTCCAGACTTTCCATGCTCAGCCCAGATTCGCTCAGAGGTCCCGGCACCCCAGGGAGTCAGTAGGGGGCTCCAGCTTCCAGGATGCCTGGGGGTGCAGGGGACCCACCACCTCTCAGAACAGCTGGGGGGCTGGCACACATCCTTGGCATCCACCAGCTTCATGGGGGCTGGAGAGTCCCGGCTCCCTTGCCAAGGGTGCCAGGAAGGCAGAGCAGGGGCCAGGGCTCGGGGGCAGAGGACCCTGGCCTGGCCACCCATCTGGGAGTGATTTGAGAAATTCCAGTCCTCAATGGTCCTTCGAGGCTATTCTTAACTGTGGTAATTACAGGGTCAGCCTTGGCCAGTGGCACCGTGAGGTCTGGGCATCATTAACTCCTCCAGAGGCCACACTGGGGCGGGACAGGAGATGCTTGCAGGGGATGGGGACCCTGTCACTGGGGGCGGAGCCTGGAAGGCAGGAAGTGGTGGGTGGAAGTGACCGGTGCTGGGTCCCTTCACACCAATGCCTCTGCTGGGGGCCCTGCAGGGAAGGAGCTGTCTGAACTAGAAAGGTCTAGAAGACAAGATGCCAGGCAGCTCCAGGCCCAGGATGGGGTACATGGGGACAGATCCTAGACGTGGAGTCTGAAGGCCCGGGAGCTCTGACTCCTCAAGGCAGGGCGGGTCCCACTGACTCCTCCCTGAATCCCCAATGCCCAGAGCAGGCAGGAGGCTGAGGGCAGCCCTGACTCTGCCTCTCGCCCTCCATGTGACTTCAGGGAAGGTGCTGAATCTTGCTCACCTTTGCCTCCCTCATCTGTAAAATGGGCCTTGCCAGCTTCTCAGCCCCTCCATGGGTGTGAGAGGATGTCCATGGGTGTGAGAGGATGGAAGAGGGCGTCACTGTCACCCTGACCCCTACCCCTCCTCTGGGCAGCTCTCAGCCGGGGGAAGCCCTTGGCAGGAGCTTTCACTGGTATTCATGTGGGACCTCTTTTGGGGACTCCCCGGAAGATCCCACAGCCTTCCTTACTCCCAGACACATACCCTTGCTGCTCCCAGAGCCTGGACAGGTCATTGTTGCCTGTGACTCAGTTTCCTCAGTTATGCAATGGAAGAAGGAATAAGCTTGCCAAGGACCACCCCTTTCCCGGCTCTGACGTTCTCAGATCCCCCTGCCTGCGAAGATTCCAGCAAGGCCCTCATGAGTCACGGCTGAAGCTTCAGAAGGCGGATGGAGTCCCTGTCGCTCCACCCTGGCCCTGCCTGGCTACGTCTCTGAACACCCCCAGCCTCAGTTTCCCCAGCTGTGTTGTGGGTGGTCTGAACGGATGGGTCACTCATAAATGCTTGCCCTGGGCCTCCTGGTGTCTGGCTCCGGAGCCGCAGTGGGCCAAGGCCAAGACTTGCCACCTGGCCAGGACTGCCATGCACTGCCAAAAGCCCTCTCCACACACTTCTGGGGGCAGATGGAAGGATGAGGTGCGCTTGGAGCCCCCCAGGCTGCCTGGACACCAGCCTCACCTGGGGACACACCTCAGCATAGAACAGGACAGCCATATGGCTGGTGCGGAGTAGGCAGCATAAACCTCAGTGGGCCGCATAAGCCAAGGCCCACCTCCACCTCCACCTCTACCTCCACCTCCAACCTGCCAGGCTGTCCAACAATGCGCACGCCCACCCTCCTATCATAGCCTGGAGCCTCCCTGGGCCTCAGCCCTACCAGAACATCCACAGAAAAATGAAGTGCATTCTTGCATTTCCGGACCACACCCTCTCCCTGAATGCCAAGCATGACTGTGTCAACCCCCCGCCATGAAACCTCTGGTGACCAAGGGCCCACTCTACTACCAGGGGCCAGAGGGGTACCAGAGCACCTGCTGTAGGTGACACCTGGAAGCTTCAGGGGTACAGGGCCAGGTGTCTGTCGCAAGGCCTTGCAGCCCAGATCAGGTACCCAGAACAGCCCGGAGATCAGCCCGCCTCACTGACAGGCCAGATCAGGTGCCCTTGCCAGCGGCGCCCTGGGTCATTAGCCCCCCAGCCCACCCGCGTGTCGCAGCTCCTACCCCGGTGAGGTGTCCAAGGTGAGGGAGGCCAGGGCGTTGGAGAAGACCCGCGTGTCCCACAGTTTCACTTCATGCTCACGCATCTGCAGGGAGGGCGAGAGAGGGGCTCAGAGGGGCCTGTCACTCAGAGCCCCACCCAGGGGCTCCCAGGAAACCCAGTGCCTGAGGGTACCGCCTGACACAGGGCACCTGCCTCAGAGCAGGGCTTGGAGTAGGGATGGGAGTAACCCCAAGGAAAGAGAGTTTGGGTTTTCATGTTCTGCCCCTTTAAGAACCCTTAGGTGACAAGGGATGAGGGGCGGTTCCCTCCATGGACTCAGTCCCTGTGGGGCCACTATAGCTCCTGGGGTCAGGCTGAGCTATTACAAATGGAATCTGCCAGTTTTCAGCAGCCGTCAGTCCCCTGAGGCTCTGAGACCCAGCTGCAGTCAGGCCGTATATGGACAGGCCTGGAACTGGCCCTCAGTCCCCCGCCTCCCATTGGCTTCGTCCCTGCCCGAAGGGCTGGACACATCCCCACCTGGCCATGCCCTGCTCCTCCAGGAGGAACCCCCTACCTGGTTGAATCCAGTAGACACAAGGTGCTCCCGGGAGCCCGTCCATGCCAGCCGGCTATCCCTGCTGTTCTCATGGGCCTGTGTGCTCTGCAGGAGGCAAGAGGTGGACCTGAGCCCCCAGGCCCCCTGCTGTCGGGCGGGGCCCCCTGGACTGGGCCTGAGCTGGGGAACTTCTGCTGCCCACCTGCCTGAAAGCCTTATAGAGGGTGGGAAGGGCTGGGTCCTTCTCCACATCCCCACTGGGACCAAAGGTGGTCTCCAAAGCACCCCAGGGATCAGTCCCACCTCCGCCCCAGCTGAGGGCAGCTCTGCGCCCAGAGGCCAACCTGACTGCTCCTCCCGAGTGCCTCGCTCCCCAGCTCCAGGCCCCTTCCCTACTGCACACCAGGGGCTAAAGGCACTGGCACTTTCTTGCCCCCACGAGCTGTGTGATCCAGGGGACACCACACTCTCTCAAAGTGTCATTTCTCTCGCTTGTGTAAGGGGCACCCGGTGCGGTGCCACCCACTTCCCAGGGCTGTTGCCATGTGGAAAGGCAGGGCTTGTGGCAAAGTGCCGTGTAAATCGGGGGATTTTGAGGATCACTGCCGCCGCCCCAGGCAGGAGGCAGGGCCTGGGACCCACCTCTGGGCAACGTCCAGAGAGCGCCAAGCAGTGCCTCTCCTGGCCCTCCCAAGGTGCTGGAGTTGCCAGCAGGAAAGCTCCCGGCCCCCGGGAGGAGAGGGAAGCTCACATGGTGGGTGGGGCCCTGTCCTCCTGGGCCCTGGCAGTAGGGAGCTGAGGGGGCCAGAGGAAATGCAAACAGCTCCTCCCAGTCACCCTGGCCCCTGGAGCCTGAGACAAAGGACCCTGTTACCAAAAATAGCTCACCCCAAACCATGGCCAGCTTCCTCTGAGCTTCCCACGATCTCCTTGGGAATGAATGAGGGAGGGAAGCAGCCTGCGAGGAGCTGGCCTGGGGCCCCCTCCCCAGCCCGTGGAGGCTGACTCCAGCGTGGGAGACCATCGGAAACGGCTCCAGGTCCCGTCCTTCGAGGGGCTTTTCTCACTGTTCCCTTCCCACCAGGCTGCGGCCGGCACAGGAAGTTGGGGCTGGAGCCTGAGAACCAAGGCCCCACTGCCCTCTCTCCACGTAAGAGGGGATATCGGGTCAGGACAAGGGTCGAGCCATTGGCCAGCCCTGCCCTCGACACCCGGAGAGGGTCACAGTGTCATTCAGGATCCTGCCTGCTCGGTGTTTAGTGTGCAAATATCTGTGTGTGCGCAGCCCACCAGGGGGCTCCTAGTTTGTCCAAAAGCCATTCATTCATTCAAGAAACACACAAGGCCTCCCAGAGACCAGAACTGTGCTAGGAGCTGGCGGTGGGGCCGGATGGTTCTCAGCTAGAGGGCAGGTGCTGGGGGGAAGCAGTGCCCCTCGCTCATCTATTTTCTCCTCATATGGATATTTGAGCGACACACTATTCGAGATGACACGGTGAACAAAATGGGAAAAGTCCCCGTGCCCGTAGAATAAACACGTCAGGGGGGCAGATGTACGCCAAACAGAAATCAGTGTGTCATTCCATCTGACTGTGCCTGCCATGGGGGAACCGCACGGTGTTAGGGGAGGAAGCTCTGGAGGTGGACCCAGGAGAGCCCCAGCCCAGCCACCACGGCCACCTTCCATGGTGGGTCAGTCACCGGCTCTGTGCCTCAGTTTCCATGTCTGTAAAAAGCACTGTAACAGAATTTACTTTTTTTTTTTAATCTTTCCTGTGGTGCTGAAGGACCTACTTTTGAAGACGGCCATAAGGAGTAAGAGGGAACACTTGTAGAAGGCTCAGGATTGTGTCTGACAGGTGTCACGTGTGCATGTCTCACAAGTGATAGCAGGGTACCGTCAGAGTGTAAATGAGGGAAGACCTAGCGTCATTCCCACTAGGCTGTGAGGGTTGACAGGCGTGAGCCAGCTATGGGAACTAGCATCCGCAAAGAGTTGAAAACTGGACGCAGAGAGACCCCCTCAGCCAGCAGCTGGGGATGCAGGAGGTGGAGGCCGGGCCAAGCCTGCAGGATCCCCCCGGGGCTACCACTGAGCACCTTTCACCTAGGGGGCACAGGCTAAGGCTAGGGGTGGGACATCCCTTGGCCTGTATCTCCCACCTTCCTAATTCACATGTGGGAAGCCAGAGGCGCAGAAAGAGGAAGCCATGGTGCAAAGTGGCCCGGCCCCAGCTGTCTCCTCCACCTGCACAAGAGGGCCGTGAGGCTCAGAGTGGTGATGAGACTTGCACAAAGTTGCGGCTAGGAGGCAGCAGGGAAGGGAGGAGGAGCCGCCCAAGACCACAGCTGCCCCAGAAACACTCTGGTTTCCAGCAAACATCCTGGGCCAGCTCTCGCTCCCTGGAGTGTTCAGCCCAGCCTTCAGAGCTCCAGGTAAGAGCTTTGGCTGTGCCCAGCCACTCCCCACTGTGGGGACACCTAGCTCAGTTTGCCCAGAGACCACAGGAAGCCCCCAAGTGAGGTAGGGGGTCAGTGGCCCACCCCTTACTCTGTAACTCCTTATCAATGGAGTGATCACCAGTATCAAAAATGAGAGGTGGGCTGGGTGCAATAGTCCCTGCTGTAATCCCAACACATTGGGAGGCTGAGGCGGGAGGACTGCTTGAGCCCAGGAGTTCCAGAGCAGCCTGGGCCACAAACTGAAAAACTTCTTAGAAAAACAAACATTAGGCCGGGCACAATGGCCCACGCATGTAATCCTAGCACTTTGGGAGGCTGAGGCGGCGGGATACCTGAGGTCAGGAGTTCAAGACCAGCCTGGCCAACATGGTGAATCCCCATCTCTACCAAAAATACAAAAATTAGCTGGGAATGGTGGCAGGCGCCTGTAATCCCAGCTACTCAGGAGGCTGAGGCAGGAGAATCACTTGAACCTGGGAGGCGGAGGTTGCAGTGAGCCGAGATTAAGCCCTTGCACTCCAGCCTGGGTGACAGAGCAAGACTCTATCTCGAAAAAAAAAAAAAACCCAACTAGCTTGACGTGGTGGTGCGTGCCTGTAGTCCCAGCTACTAGGGAGGATGAGGCAGGAGGATCGCTCGAGCCCAGGAGGTCAACGCTGCAGAAAGCCGTGATGGCGCCACTGCACTCCCGCCTGGGTGACAGAGCGAGACCCGTTTGCCAGCCTCAGCAAGCCTCAGAGAAGAGCCCTCTCTCCAGCTCCTCATTCTCCTGGGTAGCGGGCAAGAACAGGGGCTGCAGCTGAGACCCAGGCATCCTGTTACCCTGCATCCCCAAGGGCCCCCCCCCAACCTGGTTCTGAGAACAGGAGGGGCTGTGGCAGGGCAGGAGCAGTGCCAGCCCCGCAGGGGGTGAGGAGGGGAGGCGTATGCCCACCCCTTCATCACCATGGCAACACTTCCTGTGCAGGGCAGGATGATTTCAGGAGCAGCCCTGGCTCCCTGCTTGGGTAAGGGGACCTACTTTAATAGTAAGACTCCCCCAGTCACTCCCTTCTCTCCTCTGAGGCTCACCACCCCCAACTGGCCTGTCTGATGCACTGGGGTTCCTAGAGGGCTCAGTCTGGGGCCCCCTCCCACCTAGACAAGGGTTCTGAGTCCTCCACACTCATTTGGGGCTGCCACTTCCCCAGAACAGCCTGGGCTCCAGAGCCTCACCCAGCCTCAGCTAGGCCAGTTGTACAGGGAAGGGGCGGCAGTGGGGGTCCGGGGGGTTGTGCAATCAGATGGGTGAGCCTGCCTCTGTCACCCTGAGGTGGGACCCTGGAGAAGCCACAGAACCATCTGACCCTTGGGGTCTATACCTCCAAGGAAATGGAATATGCCAAGTGCCTGGTGCATAACAAAGGCTCATACATGCAGTCTAAGAACCAAGCAGGGGTGTGAGCAGGAGGAGTCGCCCTAGGGTCCCCTGCTCCAAGCTCATGCCTGAGGCAGGGCTCCAATAAGACAGTGGCGGACGGACTCCCTGGCCCACTCCGGGCTCTGGGACAGCACCAGGGCTCAGGTGGGGTGGACCCACAGAGGACAGAGGTTGGATGGAGGGCAGGCGGCTCCGCTCCCTGACCCCCAGCCACACCCCACTAGGCAGGAAGGAGGGTTGCCAGAGAAAGCGCTCCCAGAAGGCCTCTCCCTCAAGTCGGCTCCTCGGCTCACACCGGCCCTGGCTGCCAGCAGCGGTTTTCCTAATAGAAGCCAGGTGTGGGCCAGATGCCCTGGGCGGAAGTGGGGGGCAGGGCCACACGGAGAGCGGCATTCCAGGCCTGCTGCCCCCGCACCAGGGCCCGAACACAGGCCCCAGCCAGCAGCTGGAAGGGGTGGGAGCCACCCACGCTCTTCCCAGGTCTCCTCGCCCCAAAGTCCCGCAGGGGGGCTCCCTCCAGAACCAGATCCTCTCTCTCTCTCTCTCTCTCTTCCAGGAGCTGGGAGCCCCTTGGACAGCAGCCACTCTATCCCCACCTCGGCATCAGTCACCGCCCCCAGCCCTGCTGGAAGAGGAGGAGAGAGAGGAGGAAGGCTGGAAAGAGGGGGTGGAGGAGGGGAGAAGAGGAAGAATCACGTGGGCCCAGCAAGCTGGCTCAGAGCCACGCCTGGTAGGTCAGGAGCAGAAGCATAGGTGCCCCAGCAGTGCCCTGGACTCTGGAGAGGAGAGTGCAACCTGAGAAAGTGAAGGAGACCGGAGGAAGCCTCCGTGGCGCCTTCAAGCTGAGCCTGGGCCCCGCTTTCTGGGCAAAGGCTTGGAGGTCAAAGAAAGCTACCTAGTGAGGATACCGCGCACATGCACACTGCCTTGAGATGCAGACAGCCACCATCTACCAAGCCCAGGTCCCACATGACGAAGAGGTCAGCCAGCCTCACCAGCAAGTATGACCAGGGTGTGGCCAAAACCACTCTGCCTGGCTAGTTTCACTGGTTAAACGGGAGTCCTCTCAATCTTCAGCTGGACAAAAGTGGAACTGACTGTACCGTTTGGATTAAAAAATTGCAATCTTCCATATGACTGGGTTTCTCTCCTCAGTCTTATGTGTGTAGGGGGCTCTGGGGCTCCAGTCTAACGCTAGTTTGGTTTGGGCTGGTGGTTTGCCCTTGACCCCGGGTGAGGAAAAAGTCCTAGAAATGGGGAGGAGGTATCTGTGATGGGCCTAGGTCTTTGCTAGGGAGCTCCTCTCCTGAGCTAACAGCAGGACCCTAAACTTCACCTTCCTCAGGAAAGAAGCCTCCTCACCTTCTAAAAAGTTCTTTTTAGAAATTTAAATCCGCCGGGCGCGGTGGCTCAAGCCTGTAATCCCAGCACTTTGGGAGGCCGAGACGGGCGGATCACGAGGTCAGGAGATCCAGACCATCCTGGCTAACACGGTGAAACCCTGTCTCTACTAAAATACAAAAAACTAGCCGGGCGAGATGGCGGGCGCCTGTAGTCCCAGCTACTTGGGAGGCTGAGGCAGGAGAATGGCGTAAACCCAGGAGGCGGAGCTTGCAGTGAGCTGAGATCCGGCCACTACACTCCAGCTCGGGCGACAGAGCGAGACTCCGTCTCAAAAAAAAAAAAAAAAAAAAAAAAAAAGTAAATCCACGGCCAGGTGCAGTAGCTCACGTCTATAATCCCAGCACTTTGGCAGGCCAAGGCGGGCGGATCACAAGGTCAGGAGTTCCAGACCAGCCTGACCAACATGGTGAAACTCTGTCTCTACTAAAAATACAAAAAAATTAGCCGGGTGTGGTGGTGGGGGCCTGTAGTCCCAGCTACTTGGGAGGCTGAGGCAGGGGAATGGTGTGAACCCAGGAGGCGGAGCTTGCAGTGAGCCGAGATCGCGCCACTGGACTCCAGCCTGGGCGACAGAGCGAGACTCCATCTCCCCCCCAAAAAAGAAATATAAATCTACTCATCGTACTTCCTGCTTAAAACTCTCTAATGGCGGCTGGGCATGGTGGCTCATACCTATAATCCCAGCACTCTGGGAGGCTGAGGCGGGAGGATCACGAGGTCAGGAGATTGAGACCATCCTGGCTAACATGGTGAAACCCCGTCTCTATTAAAAATACAAAAACAAAATTAGCCAGGTGTGGCGGCAAGCGCCTGGAGTCCCAGCTACTTGGGAGGCTAAGGCAGGAGAATGGTGTGAACCCGGGAGGCGGAGCTTGCAGTGAGCCGAGACTGAGCCACTGCACTCTAGCCTGGGCGACAGAGCGAGACTCTATCTCAAAAAATGAATTAAAAAAAAATTATCTAATGGCTTCCCACAGCCCAGGTGACCACGGGCCTGTTTCCCCCAGCACCACTCACACAGACTCCTCAGACGAGCTCGTCCTCCTCCAGGCCATCTGTGCCTGGCCCCTTGGCATTACTCAGGCCTTCGCTCCCCAGCCAGTTACTCAGGGAAGCACTAAACCAGCCCAGCAAGAGAAGCCCCCAGCAACTACCCTGGGACAGGGCCCTGTCCCAGGATTGTTGCTCCTGCCTACAAGGTCTCTGTAGGGCGAATGAATGGTGCCCCAGTGGCTGGATGCTGCAGCATGAGCCAGGTCCCAGCTTCCCCGCTCGGAACTGAAATGGCCACGCACACTCCATGCACAGACACAAGCCAAAACACGCTCAGTTCCTGGAGCCTGTACGTTTTGATAGGTCCCACCCAGGGTCTTCCTGCAGAGGACAGGAGCTGTTTCTTTTTGGCTCCTCTGCAGCTGGTCTCTGCTGACCGTGCCAGGGTGAAGGTCTCAAAGGAAGGAAGTGGGGATCTCAGGTCACTGACTGAAGCCACAGGATGGCCTCTGTGGAGAGCCTGGGAGAAGCTTACCTCTGCCCAGCCTGTGATCAAAGCCAGGCCCTCCCAGGACCCAGAACACACTTCACAGGAAGAGCTCCCAGCAGTGATGGCCCACCTCCTGGGGACCCCTGGTGCTGCGGAACATGTCCGCCAGGACCCCAGGCCTGCCCTTACCTCCACCTGCTAGAACCACTGGGTCCTCAGCCTCAGTGGAGGCTTCAATCCACCCCGGCTTGCCCACACAACTCACCTGAGAGGCCTGAGGCTTTGTTCTGGGGTCAAAGATCCGCAGCTGCTTGTCCTGGAAAAGCAGAGAGGAGGAAACAACTTGCAACTAGGGCTAGAGGGTCCCTGGAAGCCAGCCTGTTCCCCCACCCCCCAGCTCTGAGCAGCCCATCCCCAGCACACAGGGCTGGCATCACACACCAGGGCATCCCTCCTCAGCCCTGTGCCTCCTTCTCAGCACAGCAGTAAGCACCACCCAGTCCCCCAAAAAAGCAAGCTCAGCAAGGAGTGTTCAGCTGCCTGACACCTACTCCACACCAGGCATACCAGACACTCGACCCCTCCTAGTCTTCCAACTACCCTATGAAGTGGTACTATCACCATGACCCCTGACAGTCAGACAAATGGAGGTCCAGAACTAAACTCTAGGCTGTCAGTGCCCCACACATGCTCAGCCCTATGCTAGGCCCAGCCTGGAGAGGCTCACGCGATGACCTCATTTCTGCACTTACAGAATTTAGCATTTAACCAGGAAAATGAGCTTACACCTCCGAACCATCCATTTGGCAGTAACTGATTCAGATTATCCAAAGGGAGGATGGAAACAGACAAAAAGCAGAAAAAAATGTACTGAAATAAAACACCCATACTTTGCATAGGACCTTCTTTCTGTGGAACAATCTGTGTGTGTGTGCATGCACACGTGTGTGTACACAAACATGCACCATGTTTGGCTATAATAAATTAAGTGCAAAAGGAAGCTGTAGAATAACATGGCATAGTGTGATTCTACTGTGGTAAAATCAACAAAATCTCCATTTGTGTGACCATGATCCTGTTTGTTTTTATTGTTACACAGCTGTCATATAGTCCATACATTTTACATGTTTGCTGAGCAGGGAGAAAGGTCTAGACTAACACAGGCCGCTGTGCTAATGCTGGGTACCAAGTGTGAGGAAGGTGGGGGCTGGTTAACTTTTCCTTTTTACATCTTAGCACAAGTCTATTTTGTTTCATTCAGCATAGATTCCTGTTTTCCTATTTTGAAAAACAGTAAACAACTCGAATTTGAAATGAAAAACAACACCAACCAGGCATAGTGGCTCATGCCTGTAATCCCAGCACTGTGAGGCTGAGGTGGGTGGATCACCTGAGCTCAGGAGTTCGAGACTAGTCTGGTCAACATGGTGAAACCGCGTTTCTACTAAAAATAAAAAAATTAGCTGGGCGTGGTGGCGGGCGCCTGTAATCCCAGCTACTCAGGGGGCTGAGGCAGAAGAATCGCTTGAACCCGGGAGGCAGAGGTTGCAGTGAGCTGAGGTTGCACCACTGCACTCCAGCCTGGGCAACAGAGTGAGACTCCGTCTCAAAAAAAAAAAAAAAAAGAAAAACAACATCCTTTGCACCAGCACACATTAAAAAAAACTTGAAATACACATGCTACTCAAAATACAATGGAGTTACATCCCAATAAACCCATCTTAAATTGAAAATATAGTAAGTATGGCCAGGAGCAGAAGCTCATGCCTGTAATCCCAGCACTATGGGAGGCCGAGGCGGCAGATCACTTAAGGTCAGGAGTTCGAGACCAGTCTGGCCAACAAGGTGAAACCCTGTCTCTACCAAAAATACAAAAATGAACCAGGCATGGTGGCAGGCACCTGTAATCCCAGCTACTCAGGAGGCTGAGGCAAAATTGCTTGAACCTGGGAGGCAGAGGTTGCAGTGAGCCAAGATCATGCCACTGCACTCCAGCCTGGGTGACCCAGCAAGACTCTCTTACACTCACACACACACACACACACACACACACAAAGGCCAGGCACAGGGGCTCACGCCTGTAATCCCAGCATTTTGGGAGGCCAAGGTAGGCAGATCACCAGGTCAGGAGATCAAGATCATCCTGGCTAACATGGTGAAACCCCGTCTCTACTAAAAATACAAAAAATTAGCTGGGCGTGGTGGCGGGCGCCTGTAGTCCCAGCTATGGGAGGCTGAGGCAGGAGAATGGCGTGAACCTGGGAGGCGGAGCTTGCAGTGAACCGAGATTACACCACTGCACTCCAGACTGGGCAACAGAGCAAGACTCCTGTCTCAAAGGAAAAAGAAAAGAAATATATATTAAGTAAAATTTGCAGACCAGAGAGTCAGAGTCTTTGTTCAAAGAATCACCAGTGCTTAAAGTGTGAAAACTTGTGGTTATGTATCACTTTCACACCATCGTAAAGTAAAAAAATTGTAAGTCAGGGACAACCTGTACTTAGTTATAAATCTAATGAAATATATACAAGATTTATATGAGGACAATTGCAAAACTTTGATGAAAAAATCAAAGAAGATCTAAATAAATAGGTAGTTCATGTTCATGGATATAGACTGTCAAAAAGTCAATTATTCTCAACTTTACAAATTCAACAGAGTCCCAATCAAAATTCCAGTAAATTATTTTGTGGACAAACTGATTTTGAAGTTTCTATAAAGAAACAAAAGACACAGAATAGCCAACCAAGTGCAGTGGCTCCCGCCTGTAATTCAGCACTTTGGTAGCAGCCCAAGGCTGGTGGATCATTTGAGGTTAAGAGTTGGATGATCAGCCTGGCTAACACGGTGAAACGTCATCTCTACTAAGAATATAAAAAAATTAGCCCAGCGTGGTGGCACATGCCTGTAATCGCAGCTACTTGGGAGGCTGAGTCAGGAGAATCACTTGAACCCGGCAGACAGAGGTTGCAATGAGCTTGCAGTGAACCAAGATCGTGCCACTGCACTTCAGCCTGGGAAACAGACTGAGGCTCCATCCAAAAAACAACCCAAAAATGCTACCGTAGGCCAGGCACAGTGGGTCCTGCCTGTAATCCCAACACTTTGGGAGGCCAAAGTGGAAGAATTACTTGAGCCCAGGAATTCGAGACCAGGCTGAGCAATATGGCAAAGTCCATAAATGGACAGTTCTGGTTTTTTTTTTTTTTTTTTGAGATGAAGTTTCACTCGCCACCTAGGCTGGAGTGCAGTGGTGTGATCTCGGCTCACTGCAACCTCTGCCTCTCGTGTTCAAGTGATTCTCTTGCTTCAGCCGCCCGAGTAGCTGGGAATACAGGTGCCCGCCACCACGCCCAGCTAATTTTTTGTATTTTTAGTAGAGACGGGGTATCACCGTGTTAGCCAGGATGGTCTCAATCTCCTGACCTCGTGATCCTCCCACCTCCCTCCCTGGCCTTTTGTTTGTTTGTTTTTGAGACAGAGTCTCGCTCTGTTGCCCAGGCTCAAGTGCTGTGGTGCAATCACAGCTCACTGCAAATCAACTTCCTGGACTCAAGCGATCCTCCCACCTCCGCTTCCCAAGTAGCTGGGACCACAGGCACAAGCTACCAGGCCCTGCTAATGTTTTAATTTTTCTTTTGTAGAGATGAGGTCTCATTATGTTGAGCAGGCTGGTTTTGAACTCCTGGCCTCGAGCAACCCTTCTGCCTCAGCCTCCCAAAGGGACGGCATTACAGGTGTGAGCCACCAGGCCTGGTTTAAACATATGTTTTTAAAATATATATATACATGGCCGGGCGCGGTGGCTCAAGCCTGTAATCCCAGCACTTTGGGAGGCCGAGACGGACGGATCACGAGGTCAGGAGATCGAGACCATCCTGGCTAACACGGTGAAACCCCGTCTCTACTAAAAATACAAAAAAAAAAAAAAACTAGCCGGGCGAGGTGGCGGCGCCTGTAGTCCCAGCTACTCGGGAGGCTGAGGCAGGAGAATGGCGTGAACCCGGGAGGCGGAGCTTGCAGTGAGCTGAGATCTGGCCACTGCACTCCAGCCTGGGTGACAGAGCGAGACTCCGTCTCAAAAAAAAAAAATAAAATAAAATAAAATATATATATACAAATGACCAAAAAGCATATGAAAAGGTGTTCAATATCGTTAACCATTAGAGAAATACAAACCCAAACCACAATAAGATATCCCCTGACACCCATTAGGATGCCTATTACATTTTTAAAAATAGCAAGTGTCAGGCCGGGCACGGTGGCTCATGCCTGTAATCCTAGCACTTTGTGAAGCCAAGGTCGGGAGAATCACTTGTGGTCAGGAGTTCGAGATGAGCCTGTCCAACATGGTGAAACCCCGTCTCTACTAAAAATACAAAAATTAGCTGGGCGTGGTGGTATGCACCTGTAATACCAGCTACTCGGGAGGCTGAGGCAGGAGAATCACTTGAACTCAGGAGGTGGAGGTTGCAGTGAACCGAGATCGTGCCACTGCACTCCAGCCTGGGTGACAGAAAGAGACTCCATCTTGAAAAAAAAAAAAAAAAATAGCAAGGTGGGGTGCAGTGGCTCACACCTGTAATCCCGACACTTTGGGAAGCCAAGGTGGGTGGATCACGAGGTCAGGAGTTCAAGACCAGTGTGGCCAACATAGTGAAACTCCGTCTCTACTAAAAATACAAAAATTAGCCAGGTTTGGTGGTGTGTGCCTGTATTCCCAGCTACTGGGGAGGCTGAGGCAGGAGAATCGCACGAACCTAGCAGGCGGAGATTGCAGTGAACCGAGATGGCACCATTCATTGCACTCTAGCCCGGGTGACAGTGCGAGACTCTGTCTCAAAGAAAAAAAGAAAGCAAGTGTTGGTGGGTACGTCAAGTTAGAACCCTTGCACACTGTTGGTGGGATTGTAAAATGGTGCAATTGCTATGGAAAACAGTATGGCAATTCCTCAAAAAATTAAAAGTAGACCTATCATGTGTTCCAGCAACCCCACTTTTGGGTACCTACCCAAAAGAACGGAACGCAGGCCACAAAGAGATATTTGCACACCCGTGTTCACAGCAGCACTACTTGCAATAGCCAAGAAGTGGAAACAACCAAGATCTACTGATTGATAAATGGATCAACAAAACGTGGTCTGCGTGTCCTGCGCAGCCTTCAGAGGCAAGGAAGTCCTACTGCACACAGCAACAACCAGTAACCCCTGACGACGCAGCATTCCATGATGCTCAGAGAAATCAGTCAGCCCCAAAAGAACAAATAGTATATGACTCTGCTTATGTGAGGCATCTAAAGTAGTCAAATTATACACACAGAAAGTGGAACGGCAGTTCCTAGGGGCTGGGAGGTAGGGCAAAGGGGAACTGCTGTTTAATGGGTATAGAGTTTCAGTTCTGCAAGATGAGAAAGTTCTCAAATCTGTTTCACAACAGTGTAAATATACTTAACACTACTGAACTGCACACTTAAAAATGGTTAAGACGGTGATTTTTGGCACTTCGGGAGGTCAAGGAGGATCATTTGAGCCCAGGAGTTTGAGACGAGCCTGGGCAACATAGTGAGATCCCTGTCCCTACAAAAAATTAAAATAAAATGTAGCTGGGTGTGGTGGCTAGTGCTAGTAGTCCCAGCTACTTAGGAGTCTGAGATGGGAGGACTGTTTGAGCCTTGGAGTTCGAGGCAGCAGCAAGTTTAAAAAAAAGAAGGTAAATTTTATATGTGTTTTCTTACCATAATTTAAAAAACAGCTATTAGCCCACAAAAGTACACTGCTAAGTGAAAGAAGCCAATCTGAAAAGGCTACATACTACGTACCATGTAATTCCAACTATATGATGTTCTGGAAAAGTCCAATATACAGACAATGAAAAGATCAGCGCTTGGCAGTGATCTGGGAGGAGGGAGGAAAGGATGAATAGGTGGAACCCAGTGGATGTTCAAAGCAGTGAAACTATTCCGTAAAGTGGTTACATTACATCACGCATTTGTCAAAATCCATAGAACATACAACACAGACTGAACCCTCATGTAAACTGTGCACTTTATTTAATAACAATGTATCAGGCTGGGTATGGTGGCTCAGACCTATAATCCCAGCACTTCGGGAGGCCGAGGTGGGTGGATCACTTGAGGTCAGAAGTTTGAGACCAGCCTAGTCAACATGGTGAAACTCCATATCTAAAAATAAAAAAAAATTAGGCCAGGCACAGAGGCTCACACCTGTAATCCCAGCACTTTGGGAGGCCAAGGTGGCCAGATCACCTGAGGTCTGGAGTTCGAGATCAGTCTGACCAACAGGGAGAAACCCTGTCTCTACTAAAAACACAAAATTAGCTGGGTGTGGTGGCACCTGCCTGTAATCCCAGCAACCCGGGAGGGTGAGGCAGGAGAATCGCTTGAACCCTGGAGGTGGAGGTTGAGGTGAGCTGAGATCGTGCCACTGTGCTCCAGCCTGGGCAACAAGAGCGAGACTCTGTCTCAAAACAAAGCAAAACAAACAAACAAAAAAGTAGCCGAGTGTGGTGGCACGTGCCTGTAGTCCTACCTACACGGGAGGCTGAGGCACGAGAATCACTTGAACCCAGGAGGCAGAGATTGCAGTGAGCTGAGATCACACCACTGCGCTCCAGCAGTGCAATAATGATAATAATAGTAACAATAATAGTTTACCATTGGTTCCTCAATTGAAACAACGTACCACACTCATACAGGATGTTCGTCACAGACACTGGGGAGGGAGGAGGTAAGGAATATGGAAAATCCTTGTACTACTTGCTCGCTTTTTTTGTAAACTTAAAACTGTTCTAGAAAATAGTCTATCAATTAAAACAACCCAAAAAGAAATGCAGGGGAAAACCAAGTGAATTCCCGCTCCACGTGCAGCCCCTCCCTGGGGGATGAGTAGCCTCCCCGCTACTACCAAGCTCCAGGCTAAGTGCTAGACTCTGGGGCCTGGAGGTTGTCATGGGAAACTGCAGGGAAGAACTTCGACCTGGTCTTGGAAGGACAGAGCTTGTGCTGGGAAGGGAAAGGCATTCAAGGAAGGTAAAACAGCATGAGCAAAGAGGTGGAGAAAGGAGCTTGCTGGTGTGTGGTGTTGTGGGAGGAGAGGCCACGTGAGGAGGCAGATGGTGGAAACCAAAGGGGCCGTGGGCACATGCATGGCTGGCAGAAGTGGGGACTTGTCTGGAGAGGGCCTCAAAAGCCAGGTCTCCCTGGTCTGCCTCGGCAGGGCCCCGGTTTTATGCCGCTCCTGGCAAAGCCCTGCTAGCTGCAGTTTACCAAGGACCTGCTGCTACGTACCAGGCAGGCACCAGGTACAATCCAGGGACTGGCTCTTAACACTCCACTACTCCACAGCGTCGGGTTCAGAGGGACGGCGAGAGACAGAGAGAGGAGGATGAGAGACAGAGGACAGAGAACAGAGAGAGAACAGCGAGGGACAGTGAGGGATGAGAGAGGACAGAGAGGGATAGAAACAGAGGACAATGACAGAGCGGGCCAGATAGAGCAACTAGAGACCAAGGACAGAGAGAGAGGACAGCAGGAGACAGGTAGGACACAAGGGACAGCAAGCGACAGAGGCTCTAAGGAGATGAAGGGCAGGACGTGACATCCAGCAGCCAGGGCTGCTCCTGCCCCACGGAGTTGCAGAGACCAACAGCCTGCATCCCGATGCCAACACCACCATTGACCAGCTATGACGTGGGCAAGCCCCCGAGCTCCCTACGGTTTATTTTTATTTTAATTTTTTTTGTTTGAGGTTTTAGTTTGTTTGTTTTGAGACGGTGTCTTGCTCTGTCGCCCAGGCTGGAGCACAATGGCGTGATCTCGGCTCACTGCAACCTCCGCCTCCCAGGTTCAAGAGATTCTCCTGCCATAGCCTCCTGAGTAGCTGGGATTACAGGTGCGTGCCACCATGCCTGGCTAATTTTTGTATTTTTAGTAGAGGCGGGGTTTCACTATGTTGGCCAGGTTGGTCTCGAACTCCTGACATCAGGTGATCCGCCTGCCTTGGCCTCCCAAAGTGCTGGGATTACAGGCGTGAGCCACTGTGCCCAGCCAGTTTGGTTTTTTTTTTTTTTTTTTTTTTTTTAAAGAGACAAGGTCTTGCTTCATCGCCCAGGCTGGAATGAAGTGGTTCAATCCCAGCTCACTTCAGCCTCCAACTCCTGGGCTCAAGCAATCCTCCTGCCTCAGCCTGGGACCACAGGCGTGTGCCACCATGCCTGGCTAACTTTTGCATTTTTTTGTAGACATGGAGTTTCACCATGTTGCCCGGGTTGGTCTTGAACTCCTGGGCTCAAGTGATCCTCCCACCTCGTCCTCCCAAAGTGCTGGGATTACAGGCATGAGCCAGCGCCCGGCTACCCGCCCAGCCCTGTGAACTGTGAGGATGCAGACAGCGCCACTCCTGGGCAGGGCTGGGCGCTGGGGCTAAGGGCGGAACTCACAGCATACACTCCATGAGGGCAGCTGGGCCACCGGGTGCAGGAGCTTAACGTGGGGTCCAAACCAGAGTTCAGAGTGAGCACTGAGGCTGCTCTGGCGCAGCGGAGAGGAACTGGGCTGCAGAGGCCATGTCCTCCCCCCGCTCACCAGGCTCAACTATGCCGGGAGTAGGAGAGCAGCAGGCTGGGATGGGCCATCCGTGAGGAGAGCGCGCCCCCTAGCGGCCTCCTGCCCCTTCTCTCCCAGCTCGGGACGCCCCTTCACCGCAGTGGGAGGAGCTGAGAGGGAGTAGGAGGGAGCGTTGGTGGTCCCGGGAGGCAGACCTGCTCACACAGCGGCAGGACAGGAGTGGGAACCAGGGGCACGGAGGCTTCCCCGCCAGGAAGGAGATGGGGCGGAGGTGGGGGCACACTCTGGTGGGAAGTCCCATGACCCCTCCACCCCCATCCCCATCAGGCAGCCCGTGGCATGAGCAGCTCCAGTGCGGAAACCCAGAGCCAGGTGCCGCAGCAAAGAGGGACTCAGGCTCGCTCCTGCTGTGGGGTGGGCCCATCCAGCAGCTCCAGCCACAGCTCAGGACAAGCCCTCGCTCTCTGCACACTCATGGGCATCACCGGCTGCCCTACTACAGTCAGGCCGCCCCCCACTCCCGGCTCCATACTGCCAGGGTTTCCAGTGTAGGATACCCCACCAGGACCCGATGTGCCTGCTTTACAGCAAAAGGAGGCGGCAGCAGACCCAGGGCTGAGGTAGCCATTGGCCCTAGACTGTGCTGACGGGTGCGGCTTGGAGGCAATGCTGCATCCCCACAGGTGGAATTCCTAGGTCCAGGAACCAGGGAAAGGAGCGGGAGTTGTTCCACTAGGCATCACTCCCACGACCCACTTGGGACATGTGTGCTTCTCGTCCCTGCAACTTTAAGCTCTGGGTTTAGTGGGGGAAACACATCCACTGGGGAAGCAGCAGGAGCTCCTCCATACTGTGGACTCCTCTGACTTCCTGCAAGACGCCAGCAAGCAAGCAGAAGAGAGGCCACGCCGGTGGCCCACGGGGTTGCTCACTGTCCTTCCCTGCACAGCTGTGACGGTAAATAGGGCTCGGACCCCCAGGAGGAGGACCTGGACCACCACACCAGTGACAGAGGGGCAGAGACAGTTTCTCAAAGAAAGGAGATGTCACAGTCCCAAGGCAGCCATCTCTGAGTCCTGCTGAGACTGCCCAGGCCATCCCCTCTGCCTGGGAAGCCTGTCCCCTCCTTCACAGCCAGGGCTCATCCCTCAAGGACCGGCCTTGAGATCACTCTGCCTGGGAAGCCATCCCGAGCAGGGTTAGGCCAGAGCACGTATATCAGGTCTCCCCAGAGCTCAGGTCTCCCCAGAGCTCACGTCTCCCCAGAGCTCAGAACCTTATTGGTCCCCAGAGCTCAGGCCAGCGTCTGGGACTCTCTGCTCAACGACCACCACAAAGGAAAAACTGATCAAGACTGGGAGAGGGGCTTCCACAAAAGCAGAGTACAGAAAAGAAAGTTAGACTAGGGTCCTTCCAAGTATGCAGAGCCCTGGGGCAGGATGCTCAGGTCTGGTTGGCCTCCCTGCCCTGCTAGCTCCTGTTCGGCTCCATCCCCAGGCCTCTCAGCCGTTCTTCATGTGTCTTCAGGCTTGGCACACCTCCAGAAGCGCCTTGACAGGTGCCTCATTCCCAGCAACCCTGACACGTCTTCAGAGACCCTTGGCAGTACCCACGGCTGCCTCCCTGGGGAAGCCCTTTGGCCCTGGTCTCAGGCCCCAGCCCGGTCCTGGCTATCCTCCTTCCACCTCCTCCCCTGCAGGCTCTCCTCATCCCCTCCTAGGGGTAGCACTATGCGGTCAGCATATCAAACAAACAAGACCTTTTCACCTGCAGCCGGATTCTGCTCACAGCCCCTCCGGCCAGACCCCACTGACACCTCCAGGTACCATTGGCAGCTCAACGAGGCTGCAGGCACCCTGGAGCAGCTCTGCCCAGAACATTCACACCAGGTGCCCCTCTAGCACCCCCTCCCTGCCACAGCACATCCCCTTCCCAGTGACAGGCCTCTCCTACTGCCTCAGGACCACCATGCCTCCCACCCAACCCTTCTCCAACACTTGGCTTCCTCCTCCCAGAGGTCTCTGCCATCCCCGGCAGAGAACAGCTCTCACCTCCCTGCAGGCTGTCCCTCATCCCCCTGTAGATGCTGCCCTCCTGCCACGCACTGTCCATGCAGTTCCAAATGCAAATCTGCTCTCCTCACTATACCACCTGCCCTACTCTGGCCTTTAACACTTCATTGCCACTGGGTGCAGTGGCTCACGCCTATAATCCAAGTACTTTGGGAGGCTGAGGCGGGCAGATCATGAGGTCAGGAGATCGAGACCACAATGAAACCCCGTCTCTACTAAAAATACAAAAAATTAGCCGGGCGAGGTGGCAGGCGCCTGTAGTCCCAGCTACTCGGGAGGCTAAGGCAGGAGAATGGCATGAACCCGGGAGGCAGAGCTTGTAGTGAGCCGAGATCACGCCACTGCACTCCAGCCTGGGCAACAGAGCGAGACTCTGTCTCAAAAAATAAAAATAAAAAAAAAAATAAAAAACACTTCATTGCCTTCCCATTACCCCTACGGCAACAGGCACAACCCTTACTCACCACCCAGCACCCGCCTGCCCCGCACCCACCTGTCCTAGTCCCAGATCTGAGGCCATGTATCCCTGGCCTGTCCAACCAGCTCAAAGCACCATGTCCCTCTTGCAGAGCCCAGGTCACAGATCCTCTTGTCTGTACTGTCCATGATGGAAGTCACCTCCCTAGCAGCTGGGGCCTGGCCCAGCACCTGTGGCCAAACGTTGCCTAACAAGAGTCTCACGGAAAGGCTGGCGGTTAGGACAGACCAGACGGGGTCAGAGGAGGCTGGGTGAAGGTGGGGATGATAGGGCGCAAACCAGGAACCAGCATGGGCTCTCATCTGACAGGGGTCCAGGCAAGGTAGGGACTTTCAGACGTAGGTTAGTGGGGGTGTGAGGGGCAGCTAGCGGACAGGGCACACAGGTAACTATCCTGACCTCAGTGCTCCGCTGCCCCCTAAACAACAAGCCTGGAAGGCCCAGCCCAGGGGGTCCCAGCCCAGGAGACAAGCACAGAGCCCGACAGGGTCTCCCCGCCTGCCTGCTCACCTTGCACGCCGTGCCCACCAGGGCTCCATCCCGGTTCCAGATGGCGCTCTGCACCAGGTCCCCATGGGCCACCAGCTCTGCAGAGAAGCAGTCACAGTTAGGCTCTGGGCAGCGAGGGCACCAGGGAAGTGGGTGGAGGCGGGCCTTGCTGGGGGGAACTCCCAGAGCAAAGGCAGCAGCTACGAGGATCCTTTTCAGCCAAGGGGGTAAGGGCAGCAGCTCCTCCCAGACAGCTTCCCCTGCACCACAGGCTGCTTCCTTCACCCCACCTTTGTGCAGCTGTACATCACTCAACTACCTTCTGAGGCTTCCTGCTCCTGGCCTGGCTCTCTCATCCCTCCCAGACTCACTTCCAATATAGCTCCCACCCCATAGGGTCACTCCCATCCTAAGCCTCTACACCTGCCATCTATACTCTCTCCCACTAGTGTGAGGTATTAAAATACACTTCTACATCCTCTGCAACTCCTGTTCCAGGTTAAATTGTGCTCCCCTAAAAAGACGGTGAAGTCCTAACCTCCACTACTTTTTGGAGACTTGCTCTGTCACCCAGGCTGGAGTGCAGTGGTGCGATCTCAGCTCAGTGCAATCTCTGCCTCTTGGGTTCCAGCAATTCTGCTGCCTCAGCCTCCCAGGTAGCTGGGATTACAGGCAGCTGCCACCATGCCCGGCTAATTTTTGTATTTTTAGTAGAGACGAAATTTCACCACGTTGGCCAGGCTGATCTCGAACTTCTAACGTCAAGTGATCTGCCCACCTCAGCTTCCCAAAGTGCTGGGATCACAGGCATGAGCCACTGCACCCGGCCTATTGTTATTATTTTTTGAGACAGCAGCTTGCTCCGTCGCCCAGGCTGGAATGCAGTGGTGTTATCATAGCTCACCGCAGCTTTCACCTCCTGGGGTTCAAGTAATCCTCCCATCTCAGTCTCCTGAGTACCTGGGACACAGGTCATGCCACCACACCTGGCTCATTTTTTAATTTTTTGTAGAGATTGTATCTCACTATGTTACTCAGGCTAATTCTCAAAATCTTGGGCTCAAGCGATCCTCCTGTTTTGGCCTCCCAAAGTGCTGGGATTACAGGTGTGAGCCACGGCGCCCGTCCAAGAAGGTTTTTTTGTTTTTTGTTTTTTTCTTTTTTTTTTTTTGAGATGGGAGTCTTGCTTTTGTCACCCAGGGTGGAGTGCAATGACACGATCTCGGCTCACTGCAACCTCCGCCTCCTGGGTTCAAGCAATTCTCCTGCCTCAGCCTCCCGAGTAGCTGGGATTACAGGCACCTGTCACCATGCCCGGTGGCTAAGTTTTTGTATTTTTAGTAGAGACAAGGTTTCACTATGTTGGCCAGGCTGGTCTCGAACTCCTGACCTCCTGATTCGCCTGCCTTGGTCTCCTAAAGTGCTGGGATTACAGGCGTGAGCCACCGCGCCCAGCCAAAGTTATTTTTTATTTTTATTTTTTTGAGACTGCGTCTCACTCTGTCACCCAGGCTGGAATGCAGTGGCGCAATCTCGGTTCACTGCAACCTCTACCTCCTGGGTTGGAGCAATGCTCTTGCCTCAGCCTTCTGAGTAGCTGGGATTACAGGTGTGCGCCACCATGCCCAGCTAATTTTTGTATTTTTAGTAGAGACGGGGTTTTGCCATGTTGACCAGGCTGGTTTTGAAGTCCTGACCTCAGGTGATCCACCCACCTCGGCCTCCCAGAGTGTTGGGATTACAGGCATTAGCCACTGCGCCCGGCCGTTAATTTTTTAAATGGAGAAAAACAACAGGAAAATAAAACATAAAAAAAACAAAACAGCTAAGAGGATGAAACTGATGGCTACGGAGAGCGAAGAGAGATGGGGTGTTTATTACAGCCTCATAGAATCTTAAAACTTGGCTGGGCGCGGTGGCTCAAGCCTGTAATCCCAGCACTTTGGGAGGCCGAGACGGGCGGATCATGAGGTCAGGAGATCGAGACCATCCTGGCTAACACGGTGAAACCCCGTCTCTACTAAAAATACAAAAACAAAATTAGCCAGGTGTGGCGGAAGGCGCCTGGAGTCCCAGCTACTTGGGAGGCTAAGGCAGGAGAATGGCGTGAACCTGGGAGGCGGAGCTTGCAGTGAGCTGAGATCCGGCCACTGCACTCCAGCCTGGGTGACAGAGCAAGACTCCGTCTCAAAAAAAAAAAAGAATCTTAAAACTTTTATACTATGTAAGTGTAAAACTTTGGTATCTGTTTTTACATTTATGTTACTAAACACGCCAGCAAAGAGACGGAGTGCTGTCCAGAGTTGGACTGCCCTGGGAAGGGCAGGCCAGGGTGGCCTGTACCTGTCAGAGGCTGCTGCTTGGCCACATCCCAGACCTTCACAGCGGTGCCTGCTGCGCTCACCAGGACGCCGTCAGAGGTGGGGTGGAACTGCAGCACCTCCACTGGGAGGTCCTCGGGGCCCAGCACCACCCCGGGTGCTGAGGGCAGGGCCTGGCCGGGCCCTGGCAGCCGCCAGAATTTTACCTGCAGGAAAGACCAAGTCCGTGAGCACGGGGTTGAGGGCCTCACTGCCTTGAGCCAGCTGCCGTGACCCCAGTGAGGTCCCGTGTTGGAACCAGGCTGCTCCAGGAGACCACATCATTGGTCTGTCGATGGGGGGTGCCCACCCACCTCAGCTTGCTTGGGCCAGGGGCTGCATACCCCACATCCGCGAAAGGAGGGAGGGGATCTCAGCTCCAGGACCACAGGGCATGGTCCGAGAGTCGGGGAAGTGGCTCAGCTGTTTCTGGCAGCCTCCCCGCCTGCTGTCCTTGGGCTCCAGGTCAGGTCACAGCCACAGCTCCAAGCAAGCCCTGTGGGGCCAGGAATTCAGACCAGCCCTGCAGCCCTGGGGGAGTGTGGCAGGGCTGGAATGGAAGGCAGCAGAGCCCTGTGGGGATGGGGGTGGGGCTCAGAAGCCCTGGACTACGGGCTGGAACATAGAGCAGCTCTTCCAACTGGCTCCACTCACCGTCCTGTCGGCCGAGCCTGTGGCCAGGAGGAAGTCATCAAAGGGCGAGAAGTCCAAGTCGGTGACCAGGTCTGTGGGAGAGGAATGGCTGAACCCACTGGAATGTCCTGTTTCCAACCCAGTAGGAAGCAAAGCCTAGGGCTTCTGAAGTGACACTTTGCGTACACACAGAAATAGGCTGCAAGTCGACAATGCCCCTCTGGACACCATGGGGGCAAACGCCACAGGCCCCTCCTGTGACATATGTCCCTGAGGGCCCTACTGAGCCAGGGTGGCCAAGGGCTCTGGCATCAGGAGGTTGGCATGAAATGGGCAGGAAGCCCCTTGAGTCACCAGGCACACGCAGGAATGCAGCCGCCCAGCCCGACCCTTCCTAGGGCAGCACAGCCCGCTGTTCCTTCAGCGGTGGAACGTCCCCAGGAGTCACCCAATAAATTGCTTTTTGGTTAAGCAAGCTGGAGTTGGCTTTAGTTCTTTGCAACCAAAGAACCTACATTGTGGCTGGGCATGGTGGCTCACGCCTGTAATATCAACATTGGGAAGCTAAGGTGGGCGGATCACTCGGGCTCAAGAGTTTGAGATCAGCCTGGGCAACATGGTGAAACCCCGTCTCTACAAAAAATATAAAAATTAGTTGGGTGTGGTGGCGGGCGCCTATAGTCCCAGCTACTTGGGAGGCTAAGGCAGGAGAATTGCTTGAACTCAGGAGGCAGAAGTTGGAGTGAGCAGAGATCACACCACTGCATTCCAGCCTGGGCGACAGAGCAAGACCTTGTCTCAAAAATTAAATAAGAACTTGAATGGCTCAGCTCCGGAGGTGGGGAGGGGTAGGTGCGATGCACAAAGTGAGCCAGACACCAGAGGGAAATGTGGTGGGTGGCTGGGGAGGTAGACACTAGGCATGGAGGGTGGCAGGGGTTCGGGGCATGAACAGGACGAGAAGCATCACCAGAGCTGGGAACACAGCGACCACCCGCTGATATCTGCCTCCCAACAGGGCTGAGCAGGACTGTCTTCCTCCTGACCGCCGGAGACAGGGAAAAGATGGGACATGCCTTTGGATAGCCTTGGCCTGGAATCCCAGCTGGCAGGACCACAACAGTCGTGGGCCTAAAGCCACAGAACCCCTGCTGCCCTCACTCTGGGGTGTGCTTGCTGGGCCCTGCAGGGCAAAGTAGGTCCCTGGGCAGGTGTAGCAGCTGGCACAGGTGGGCTGGCAACTCAGGCATGAGATGTGAAGATGTAATCAAGTACTGTGAGTGCTTAGCGTGTGCCGGCACCACAGGTGCCCAAGGGCTGACATGCAGGGACCTCACTGAATCCTCACAAGGATGCAGCAGGTGGTGCTGTGGCAGCATCCCCCACTGGAGGATGGGGACACCAAAACCCAGAGAGGGTGGGTAACTGCTCCAAGTCACACAGCTGAGAGACAGGGCTGGCTTTAGAACCTGCACCGCTCAGCATGACATGCTGCTGCCTCTCCCCACTGGAGTGGGCCCCAGCTGCCACCCCACAGCCTGGACACCAGAAACGCGCCCAGAAGTTGCTCACCCTCTGCCCCGCTGGCCGCTGGACGTAAGGGCAAGAGTGGCCCTGAGCTGAGAGGCTGAAGGAGCCCCTGAAGGCAGGGCAGCAGCCAGAGCCTCGCCTGGCCATTTCTCCCCACACCAGCACCTCTGAAGCAGAAGGGCACCTGGTGCCTCTAGGGCAGATTCCAGGGCTGCTGGAGCTCACCTTCCCATGAGCAGTTTCCCAGGAGGGCTGCTCAAGCAGGCAAGGCTCTGAACAGCTGCAGCCACAATGAGGCTAAGGACTTGCCTACAAAACCCTGGTCCAGCTTCTATTTGGAGAGTCCTAGTAGCAAAGGGTTCACCACCTTGTAAGCATCACCAACTTGGGCTAGCTCCCTCATGGGTAAAAAGTATCAAAAAATCAAACATGAAGCCAGGCACATTGGTTCACGCCTGTAATCTCAGCACTTTGGGAGGCCAAGGTGGGAGGATCACTTGACGCTAGGAGTTCAAGACCAGCCTGGGCAACACAGCAAAATCCAAACTCCACAAAACATAAAGAAATCAGCTGGGCATGGTGGTGTGTGGCTATAGTCCCAGCTACCAGGGAGGCTGAGATAGAGGATCCCTTGAGCCCAGGAATTTGAGACTGCAGTGTGCTATGATTGCACCACCACACTCGAGCCTGGGCGACAGAGAGAGACCCTGTCTCTAAAAAAAACAAACCCAAACACAGGCTCCTATAGACCTGGGTTCTGATTCTGGCCCTGCCGTAACAGTGGGTAAGTTCCTAACCTTGCAGGAGTCTCAGTTTTCATAGCTATAAAATGGGTTGTTTTAAAACCTACTTCAGGCCGGGCGTGCTGGCTCAAGCCTGTAATCCCAGCACTTTGGGAGGCCGAGACGGGCGGATCACGAGGTCAGGAGATCCAGACCATCCTGGCTAACACGGTGAAACCCCATCTCTACTAAAAAATACAAAAAACTAGCCGGGCGAGGTGGCGGGCGCTTGTAGTCCCAGCTACTCGGGAGGCTGAGGCAGGAGAATGGCGTAAACCCGGGAGGCGGAGCTTGCAGTGAGCTGAGATCCGGCCACTGCACTCCAGCCCGGGCCACAGAGCAAGACTCCCCCGCAAAAAAAAAAAAAAAAAAAAAAACCTACTTCAAAGAGATTTGAGATTAGGTGAGCACAGACTTGTTATACAAGCTGCCACACAGATGTATCTCTAAAACAACATGCTACATGAAAGATGCCAGATTCCAAAGACCATGTATTGGGTGATTCCGTTTACGTGAGATGCGCAGAAGAGGCCGCTCCATAGAGGAGAGGCCGGTAAACAGCTGCAAAGGGCAAGGTAGTAAATATTCTAGGATTTCAGGGCTCAACAGTCTCAGTCACAACTCAACTCTGCAATTGTTGCAAGAAAGCAGCCACAGACTATACATCAATGAATGGGCGTGGCAGTGTTCCAATAAAACTGTTTACAAAAACAGACAGCCAGCTGGATCTGGCCGTGACAGTAGTTTCCAGACCTCTGCTACAGAGGCAGGAAGCAGATCAGCTGTTGCCTGGGGCTGTGGTATCCGAGGTAGAAATGGATTAACTGCAAAGGGGCACTTGGGATCTTTTGCGGATGATGGAAACGTTCTAAAACTGGATGGCAGTGCGCATGACTCAGTCTCTTTAATAAGAACCATCAGGCTCTTGGCCGGGCACGGTGGCTCACACCTGTAATCCCAGTACTTTGGGAGGCCGAGGTGGGCGGATCACGAGGTAAGGAGATCAAGACCATCCTGGCTAACACGGTGAAACCCCGTGTTAAATACAAAATACAAAATACAAAAAAAATTAGCTGGGCATGGTGGCGGGCGCCTGTAGTCCCAGCTACTCAGGAGGCCGAGGCAGGAGAATGGCATGAATCCAGAGGCGGAGCTTGCAGTGAGCGGAGATGGCGCCACCGCACTCCAGGCTGGGCGACAGAGCGAGACTCCGTCTCAAAAAAAAAAAAAAAAAGAATCATCTGGCTCTTTACTTAAAACAGGTAATATGACTGGGCCCCAACACTTTGGAAGGCCAAGGTGGGAGACGGGAAGATAGCTTGAGGCCAGGAGTTCAAGACCAGGCTGGGCAACACAGCAAGACCCCATTTTACAAAAAATTTTTAAAAATTAGCCGGAGGGGCCGGGCGCGGTGGCTCAAGCCTGTAATCCCAGCACTTTGGGAGGCCGAGACGGGCGGATCACGAGGTCAGGAGTTCGAGACCATCCTGGCTAACACGGTGAAACCCCGTCTCTACTAAAAAATACAAAAGCTAGCCGCGCGAGGTGGCGGGCGCCTGTAGTCCCAGCTACTCGGGAGGCTGAGGCAGGAGAATGGCGTAAACCCGGGAGGCGGAGCTTGCAGTGAGCTGAGATCCGGCCACTGCACTCCAGCCCGGGCGACAGAGCGAGACTCCGTCTCAAAATAAAAAAAAATTAAAAAAAAAAAAAATTAGCCGGAGGGGTGGTGACATACGCCTGTGGTCCTGATAACTTGGGAGGCTGAGGTGGGAGGATTGCTTGAGCCCAGGAGGTCAAGGCTGCAGTGAGCCATGATTATGCTACTGCACTCCAGCCTGAGTGACAGAGCAAGACCCTGTCACAAAAACAAACAAAAAACAGGTAATGTTGGCTGGGCATGGTGGATCACACCTGTAATGCTAGTACTTTGGGAGGCTCACTTGAGAGGACTGCTTGAGCCCAGGAGTTTGAGAACAGCCTGGGCAATACAGCAAGACCTTGCCTCTATATACTTTTTAAAAGTTAAAAAAAAAAGTTTAGATGAGAAAACTCAGCTAACATACTCTCCATAAATCTTTACTGTTGTTATTAACCACCATCATTATCACCATCAGAATCCCTCCAGGGCCCTGCATATCCAGCCTGAGGACCAGGCATCAACTGCCTTCCCTCACCCGAAGGCCTCCCAACAAGCAGCCAGGAATGCAGGCCAGAGAGACTGGGCCCGCGGCCGCTGCAGCTGGACAGGGAGAGGTGAGGCCAGCTGGGCCGCTCTGCCTCCATCTGAGGCGAGCAAACTGTTCCCTCAAGGCAGGCAGTCTGCCAGGCAGGCTGCTGGGCGCTCCCAGAAGCAGCTGCAGGACACAAAAGGTCTCTTTGTGACAGCCCATCTCCACCCCTGCAGCCCAGCACAGCCACCTCCTTGGAGGGCCCCGAGCGGCTGGGCTGGGGAGGATGCCTGCTGGAGAGGGGGCTCCAGGAGAAGACGGAGGGCTCAGAGCCATCCAGTGTGGAGTCCTCGGCAGGGACAGGGAGCCAGCATCAGTCTGGAGCCTGGGGTGGCCACTGCACACCCCACTCCATCCAGCTCACAACCGGAGCACACAGCTTCCATCCTCTCCGCCCAGGCCGGAATTCTACACCAGGAGGAAGCCTTCTGAGCCCCACCATTTCTGAGAGAGTGCACAGACAGGGTGACAGGAGGGACCTGGCAAACCATGGGGCGGTGGGGCCAGGTGAGGATGAATTTCTGGCGCTGGAGAGGGAGGTGCAAGTTTCAGGCTTCACCCACTAGTTAGACACCCACTCACCTGAATGGCAGCCCAGGTGGACCACACGTCGCTTGTCTTCTCCTTGGCCTTGCAGAGGCACAATGCCCAGTACACCTGTTAAACAAACACGGGGGCTCTGACTTCAGGCCCCACCTGAAGGAGGACCACCGAACTCCTCGCCCAGGGCTCCCAGAGGAGATGAAACCCAGCAGCTCAGCTTCAGACCTTCCCAGAGTCTCCACTAATCACAAGATCATATCCTCTGCACATAGCAATGGCCTATGGGTAGGTTCTGGCCCCATGCATGAGCCATCCATGCCTCGGATGGATACAGAAGACATTAGGTGAGAGGTCCTCTCTTTTTCACATGGGTCATACAAACGGGCTAGGGGCTTTTGTATGGGGTTTGTGGCTACCATCTGCCACTTTCCCCACCTTTACTTGAGGAGGAAGCCAATACCCAAGGTGGCAGAGTTGAGAGACCCAGAGAGGTCAGGGCCAACAGTACATGTGAGCCTTTGGGTACCAATCTCCCTGAAGCCCCTGACCTCTTAGTTAGGTTAAAACGTTATCCATTTATTGCTTAAGCCAGCTTGAGGGTCTGAGTTACCAGTATCAATCAAGAGAGTGCCAACCAAAACATGGGATTTTCAAACCTTTGTGTTCCTACTGTCCCCAGCCATCCAGGGCCTGAAGATGAGGAGCAGGGAGCACAGGGGGACAGCTGGAAATACAAGCATCAGTCCCCTCCCAGCCCTCCTGGCCAAGCTCTCGCATGTGGTTTGTACACACACATGCCCTAATCAAAAGCAATCAGATTACTGCACTTGGACCAGTTTGTGGGGGTCTAAAGCCTGGCATGGGGCTCACCTCTGAGCTCCCCAAGGCAGTTCTGTTCCAAGTCTCCAACCAAACCAAGCCTGCCCCTGCTCCCCACTCCATCTATGGTGACGATGACCAAATACATGAGCGAATCTCCACACTCATGGCCACTCCCTACCTGGATGGTCGGAGTTGAACGCGATCAAGCTGCAGCTTGATTTGATGTGGTTCCTGCATGAAGGGGCGGTTCCTGCTCGAATGTCACTGATCCAGGCCTGAAAACCAAGAGTAAAGAAGCATGTGATGACAGACAGGGTTCCACCTCCACACATGCCTAAAGCAAGGGGTGGGGCATAATCTGGGGAACTCTAGCTCAAAGCTGTACCATTCGAGATGCATTCTTTTATTTACTTTTTCTTTTCTTTTTGAGACAGTCTCACTCTGTTGCCTAGGTTAGAGTGCAGTGGCACAATCTGGGATCACTGCAATCTCCGCCTCCTGGGTTCAAGTGATTCTCCTGCCTCAGCCTCCTGAGTAGCTGGGATTACAGGTGCCTGCCACCAAGCCCAGCTAATTTTTGTATTTTTAGTAGAGATGGGGTTTCATCATGTTGGCCAGGCTGGTCTTGAACTCCTGGCCTCAAGTGATCTGCCTGTCTCGGTCTCCCAAAATGCTGGGATTACAGGCATTAGCCACCACACCCAGCCGTGATGTATTACTTCAGATCGGGTCCCCACTCACGAAGTCCCTTAGAAAATGCAAAATGTGGGCAAGGCACAGTGGCTCATGCCTGTAATTCCAGCACTTTGGGAGGCTGAGGTGGGCAGATCACCCTGAGGTCAGGAGTTGAGACCAGCCTGGCCAACATGGCGAAACCCTATCTCTACTAAAAATACAAAAATTAGCCAGGCATGGTACGGGGGGCACCGACAATTCCAGCTACTCAGGAGGTTGAAGCAGGAGAATCGCTTGAACCCAGGAGGCAGAAGTTGCAGTGAGCTGAGATCATGCCATTGCACTCCAGCCTGGGCAACAGAGCGAGACTCCGTCTCAGAAAAAAAAAAAGAAAGAAAAGAAAATGCAAAATGTGGCCAGGCCTCCCCCAAGTACCAGGAGAAAAACACCCAAGCCCAGGGAAGGGGACCACCAAGGCCTGGCCTCATCAGGACACACCTCTCCACAAAGTCTCATAAGTAAAAGGCACACCCCCACCCAAGGGGAGGCAGAGGAGCACTTTTCTGAAACTAAGATCTGCAAGGTCCACACATTTTCTCTGTTGTCGTCAAACCACCGCTCAGCACTCCTTCCTGCCCTCAATGACAGAACACCCACGTTTTCCAATCCACCCACCCATGGCACCCCGGAAACCACCTCCGCCACCTGAAGTTTCTATATCAATGTTCACCTGCCATGGTTAGAACATCAGTCCCACCCTATTATTTCTCCCTCCTGATTCGTGTTTACTGTATAAACACAGTGACTGGAAATATCTGTGAAAAGACCAGATCACCTGTTCTCCCACCTCCCTAACATAAACTGTTTTAAGTTCTCCCTACAGTCTGTAGTTCCATGCCTATCTCTTTATGTTGCTGGACTAGGGCCCACCCAGGAGCAAGAACTAGGATCCCTCAAGTATTCTCCAGACCCCTCCAAGCAGTACTTAACTGCACTCAGAGCCGCCAGCTGTCTTGATACAAACCTAGGTACCTCCTCCTAACTTTTTTTTTTTCTTTTTTTGAGACAGTGTCTCACTCTGTTGCCCAGGCTGGTGTGTAGTGGTACGATCTCGGCTCACTGCAACCTCCGCTTCCTGGGCTCAAGAGATCCTCCAGATCCTCCAACCTCAGCCTCCCAAGTAGCTGGGACCACTGCAGTGAGCCACCATGCCTGGCTAATTTTTATTTTTTTTAACTTGTTGTACAGAGGGGTTTCGGCACGTTGCCCAGGCTGGTCTCAAACTCCTGAGCTCAAAGTAGTCCACCCACCTCAGCCTCCCAAAGTACTGGGAGTCACAGTGTCCAGCCCCTCCCCCTAACTTTTCAATGGCTCCCCACTGCATTGAGAATAAAACCCAACTTCTTCCGGTGGCCCTCAGGTTCTGCAGGACCACTCTGGACTCATCCGTCACCATGCTGCTCCGGCCATCCACTCCATCCACTCATGTTCACTTTCCATTTCTCCACCAGGCTCTTTCTCAATTCTCACCCTTCTGGCCTCAGCTGAAATGCTACCTACTCCAAACAGCCTTTCCTGACCACCCTACTGAGACTGGCCCCTCCATTCTCCATCCCAGCCCCTTATGTGTGTTCTTCGATGTCCTTATGAAAACCTCCAATGCTCTTGTCCGTCAGTTTGCTGTCTCCCTCATGAGGCTACAAGTGTCACAGGGGAAGGAAAATGCCATTGTGTTCACCGCGATGTCTCCAGCAGCTTAGCAGAGCATGAAGTGGGAGCAGAGGAAATACAGTCCAGACCACAAAAACGGAGCCTCTACCCAGACTGCCCTGACTTGCTCTGGGACCCTGATGGGGTCACTTGAGGTCAATTCCTAGGCCCAGGTATCGCAGGACACTCCCAGGCCTTAAAAATAACATGGAAAGCGGCAGAGCAGAGCTACATCCACCAAAGCATACCTCTCATCAGTCCTCCTGCCCTTTCGGGGGTCCGAAGGGTCTCCCGGCACCTGCCTCAGCAATTCTTTGGGGCTCCACCTGCTCAGGCTTCCCCAGGCCCCACCCAGCCGTGGCAGCATCACCGAGATAAGGGAAGAGCTTGCGCCAGCAGCCAGAAGAGGAAGCACCGGCGGAAACCCGAAGGAGGGGCGCGTGCGGCCGAGGGGCTCCCTCCCCACCACTGACACACTCGGGCTCGCCGGAGCCAGAGGAGAGAGGGGCGTCTCCCCACAGCCCAGCCCGGGGCAGGGGCGACTCGGAGCGGCAGGGAGGAGGAGCCAGGCGCCGGCAGCGCCCCGAGCCCCAGCTCTCGGCGAGGCCGACCGGAAGCTAGAGGCGGCCTGGCAGGCCTGGGCCCCGACTAGGAGGGCTGCGCCGCCTCGGGGGTCCCGGGGCGAGGTGGGTGAGGCAGGCAGACCGCCAGGGTCACCGAGCGCCAGAGGGAGTCACGGGAGCGCCGAACTCTGCCCTCCGGAGGCGACGAAACGGCCCGGAAGCCGGGGTCCGGGCCTGAAGGGGGTTCCCCGGGGATGGAGGGCTCGGGGGTCCAGGCGGCCCTCGGGGGGCCCCGTGTGGGGTCCGGGCAGGGGGAGGGGCAGCCGGCCGGGGCCCGAGGCGACAGCGCCCGGTCCTCGGGCTGGACTCACCTCGCGGCGGGGCGGCCGAGCCTCCGTGTGCCGGAACTTGGACACCCTGAAGCGGTTCATGGCGACCGGGACGGCGGCGGACGCGGCTTCGAGGACCCCGGGCGTCGAGCCTCAGGTGCACGCCGAGCAACCGCGAATCCGGCTGCCTGGGCCCTACCCCGGACCCAATGCCGCGGTCACGCCCCCGGCACGCCCCACTGCCAATCGCAGCCGCCTCCGGCCGGCTCGGCCACGCCCCTGACCTCTTGTTTCGCTCGCTCACCGCCGGCCCCGCCCCCCGAGGCCACGCCCTGATATCGAGGGGACTGACAGGCGCGGGTGGGAGGTCACGTGGGGCGCAGCTGTCCGCCCACGTACCGTGTGGTGCTTGCTTGCGTGGGGTCTGGGTCGCAGCATCCGCGATTTTGTGTGCAGGATTTGCTGTGGAGTATTTGCGCTGTACCTAGCACGCCTTCCAGCACTATCTACCTCTTCCGGTAGAGAGGGAGAAATTAGCTCCATTTTAGAGACAGGAAACCCTCCGCTAAAGGAGAATGTAAGCTGTTGGTCCCCAGCTCACACCAACGGTAAGAGGCAGAGGGGCAACAGGGGCCCAGGTAGACCAGCAAATCCCTGTCGGCCGGGCCTACTCAAAAGCCTCTGCATCGGGCCAGGCGCGGTGGCTCACGTCTGTAATCCCGGACTTTGAGAGACTGAGGCAAGAGGATCCCTTGAGTCCAAGAGGTCGAGGCTGCAGTGATCTGTGATCGTGCCACTGCACTCCAGCCAGGTGGACAGAAAGAGACCCTGTCTCTAAAAATAATTATAATAACTTTTAATTTTTATTTATTATTTATTTATTTGACACGGACTTCCTGTCACCCAGGCTGGAGTGCAGTGGTGCGTTCTCGGCTCACTGCAACCTCTGCCTCGCAGGTTCAAGCAATTATCTTGCCTCAGCCTCCCGAGTAGCTGGGATTACAGGTGCACGCCACCACACCCGGCTAATTTTTTTGTTTTTTGAGATGGAGTCTCTCTGTTGCCCAGGCTGCAGTACAATGACACAATCTTGGCTCACTGCAAACTCTGCCTCCTGGGTTCAAGCAGATTTCTTGCCTCAGTCTCCTGAGTAGCTGGGATTACAGGTGCCTGTCACCGTGCCTGGCTAATTTTTGTAGTTTTAGTAAGAGAGGGGGTTTTACCATGTGGGTCAGGCCGCTCTCTAACTCCTGACCTCATGATCCTCCCTCAGCCTCCCGAAGTGCTGGGATTACAGGTATGAGCCAAGGCACCCAGCCATTTTTTTTGTATTTTTAGTAAAGACAGGATTTCACCATGTTGGCCAGGCTGCTCTCTCAAACTCCTGACCTCAAGTGATCCACCTGCCTTAGCCTCCCAAAGTGCTGAGATGACAGGTGTGAGCTACAGCGCCCAGCCAGAAAAAATGTTTTCAATGTGCGTTTTAATGAATAGTCAGTTCAGGGACAGATAACTAGATCTAAGGAGCTTGTTGGCATTGAAGCCAGCCTCATTTATCCCTCTCCCACAGAAACTGTGATTTGTTGAAATCACCGATTTCCTAGAATATTAACAGCAGGCTGGAAACTTCTTTCTTTGGCATCACAGTGAAAAATTGGGACGCATCATGAGACTCTTCCAGGCTTTTCTGCAGGGTTTTTGCCCTCTTCTTCATCACTAGGCCCTTTTTCTTTCTGCTAATGTTACTTTCTTCAGTTGTACGAATTATTTTTGATTTTTCCAGAATGAGGGCCTTATTACAATGAACTCTCAAATTCTTGTTTGTTATTAATTATTCTTGAAAACAGGACTTGTGAAATCCAAATCACCAATGCCAGGCAGCAGGCTAACCAGCCATTACTGTTTTGCTGGAATTTGACCTGCCATTTGATGGACAGCCATTCAGGGTAGAGAGGTGTCTTCCAGTACCCTTAAGACAAACAGTGGAGTTGTCTGCATTACTAGGAGTATAAAGAAACAAAGCTGGTTATTCACAGGTTTGTGGGACTGGGAGGAATATCGGAGGCCCTCCAGTTCAACTTTGCAATTCCCAAAGTAATTTATTCTGCTTAAGTTTGTGGCAGCCGGAATACTCTGAACTCTTACGGAATCACTCTCTTCAGCCAGAAAGGGTCTGAGAACATGTGAGACGAGTGGTCACCCTCTGGACTCCGGCCATTATTTTTTATTTTCTTGAGACGAAGTTTCGCTCTTGTTGCCCAGGCTGGAGTGCAATGGCGGCAATCTCGGCTCACCGCAACCTTTGCCTCCCGGGTTCAAGTGATTCTCCTGCCTCGGCCTCCCGAGTACCTGGGATTACAGGCACGGGCCACCACGCCTGGCTAATTTTTATATTTTTAGTAGAACCGAGGTTTCACCAGCCGGACGTGGTGGCTCACACGTGTAATCCCAGCACTTTGGGAGGCTGAGGTGGGTGGATCATGAGGTCAGGAGATCAAGACCATCCTGGTCAACATGATGAAACCCCCGTCTCTACTAAAATAAAATAAAAAAAAATTAGCTGAGTGTGGTGGCATGCACCTGTAGTCCCAGCTACTCGGGAGGTTGAGGCTGGGGAATCACTTGAACCCAGGAGGCAGAGGTTGCAGTGAGCCAAGATCGCACCATTGTACTCCAGCCTGGTGACAGAACAAGACTCCATCTCAAAAAAAAAAAAAAAAAAAAAAAAAAAAAAAAAAAAAAAAACAAAAAAAATGGGGTTTCACCT
>NW_016808231.1:4469637-4491102 GCF_001698545.2 Rhinopithecus bieti | reverse complement strand
TTTTTTTTTTTTTTCTTTGAGACAGAGTCTGTCGCCAAGGCTGGAGTACAGTGGCGCGATCTCAGCTCACCGCAACCTCTGTCTCCTGGATTCAAACGATTCTCCTGCCTCAGCCTCCCGAGTAGCTGGGATTACAGGCGCATACCACCCTACCTGGCTAATTTTTGTATTTTTAGTAGATATGGGATTTCGTCATGTTGCCCAGGCTGGTCTCAAACTCCTGACCTCAGGCTATCTGCCCACCTCAGCCTCCCAAAGTGCTAGGATTACAAGCGTGAGCCACTGCGCCCGGCCTGTTTCTCCTTAAAGCTCACATTTTTGAGCTTCTGCCTGGAGAACATGCAGTCATATTCTGACTGGCACTGTGGATAGGTGTAGCTTGTGGCTCCTGCAGTCTTTGGCAACAAGCCTGGGATGGATCCATTTGTGTCTAGTCGCAGCAGAAGTCCTTGAGAGGCAGGGCAGCAGTTTGTACCCATGGTAGTAATAAATGCTTGCCCGGCCTCTCTTTTGTCGTGAAAAGCAAATGAAAATAAGCATGAGAAAGTACTTCAGAAACTCTCAAGAGCCATATGCTTGAGAGATGCTGATCACACTGACGATTGGTAGGCATGTGATTTAAAGGAAAAGAAACACGGTTTTATTGTGAGAAGACCTGGGATTGGGTGTTGATTCACTCACTTACTAGCTATGTGGCCTTAGACAAGTCTTTTCATCTTGCAGAGCCTATTTTATTGTTTTTTTCCTTTGTAGGGGGCGTGTCTGTTTGTGAAAACGGGAATAGTCCTCCCCCTACCTACCTCATAGGGTTGTGCTCATATCAAAATAGAAAACAAAGCCAGGGAACAGTGGCTCAAGCCTGTAATCTCAGCACTTTGGGAGGCTGAGGTGGGCAGATCACTTGAGGTCAGGAGTTCGAGACCAGCCTGGCCAACGTGGCAAAACCCCGTCTGTACCAAAAATACAAAATTAGCTGGGCGTGGTGGCGCATGCCTGTAATCCCAGCTACTCAGGAGGCTGAGGCAGGAGAATCGCTTGAACCTGGGAGGTGGAGGTTGCGGTGAGTTGAGATCGCACCATTGCACTCCAGCCTGGACAGCAAGAGCAAAACACTGTCTTAAAAAATAATAATAATAAAGTCTAGCACCAAAAAGAGACCAGGCATAGGCCTGGGCTGCTCTCAGCTGGGAGTCTTTCCCATGTTTTTCTTTCTTCTGTGTGGCAGATCCCAAGGACTTTGTCCTTTCCTTTGGTAATTACCATCATCCACTCCACTACACTCCTTAAGAGTTCTCTGGCCTCTTACACGCCTGTAATCCCAGCACTTTCGGAGGCCGAGGCGGGCGGATCACGAGGTCAGGAGATCGAGACCACAGTGAAACCCTGTCCCTACTAAAAATCCAAAAAATTAGCCGGGCGCGGTGGCGGGCGCCTGTAGTCCTAGCTGCTAGGGAGGCTGAGGCAGGAGAATGGCGTGAACCCGGGAGGCGGAACTTGCAGTGAGCCGAGATCGCACCACTGCACTCCAGCCTCTGCGACAGAGCTAGACTCCCTCTCAAAAAAAAAAAAAAAAAAAGAGTTCTCTGCTTCATAATAGAAAATACTGGTTCCTCGACAATCAGCCTTCCTGCTATCCCTGAAAACAAGAACACACACACCCTTTCGACGTGGAGAATTTTACTGTTCATCGCTATGGGGAAATAAATGGGGATAAACAAAATTAAAACAAAAAAAGGGGAAGTTACAACGGTGACAGTTTTCATATTACTGAGCTCTCCTGTAGTTCCTCACTCACTCTGAGGTAGTAAATGAAAGGCCTTTTGGCTCCTATTCTCAGCTTCTATTCTTGAAAGTTGTCCTTCTCAACCAGTAACATTCCCCAACCCCATTTCCCCTAAGTTTTGGGCTCCCTGTAAGTAAGTAACTGTGTCTGAGTTCTTAGTATTCTCAGTGCTTAGTGGAGCCTGGCACATGGGGCTAATGCAGACTGAGCACTGGCTATAGCATCAAGTACTATAGGAAGCCTTTACATGATTTCACTCAGATCACCCTTTGAGGTCATTACTATATTTTGTTTTGTTTTGAGACAGAGTCTTGCTGTGTTGTGCAGGCTGGAGTGCAGTGGTATGATCTCGGCTCACTGCAACCTCCACCTCCCAGGTTCAAGTGATTTTCCTGCCTCAGCCTCACCAGTAACTGGGACTACAGGTGCGTGCCACCACTCTTGGTTAATATTTTTTCTTTTTTTGAGAAGGAGTCTCACTCTGTTGCCCAGGCTGTAGTGCAGTGGTGCAATCTCAGCTTACTGCAGCCTCCGCCTCCTCGGTTCAAATGATTCTCGTGTCTCAGCCTCCCAAGTAGCTGGGATTATAGGCACGTGCTGCTGTCCCTGGCTCATTTTGTATTTTGTTTTTTGTTGGTTTTTTTGGAGATGGAGTCTCATTCTGTCACCCAGGCTGAAGTGCAGTGGCACAATCTAGGCTCACTGCAACCTCCACCTCCCAGGGTCATGTGATTCTCCTGCCTCAGCCTCCTGAGTAGCTGGTATTACAGGCGCACACCACCACACCCAGCTAATTTTTTGTGTATTTTAGTAGAGACAGGGTTTCACTATGTTGGCCAGACTGGTCTCAAACTCCTGACCTTGTGATCTGCCGACCTCAGCCTCCCAAAGTGCTGGGATTACAGGCATGAGCCACCATGCCCGGCCTCATTTTGTATTTTGTAGTGACAGGGTTTCACCAAGTGGCTCAGGCTGGTCTTGAACTCCTGACCTCATGTGATAAACCTACCTCAGCCTCCCAAAGTGCTAGGATTACTGGCATGAGCCACCATGCCCGGCAATTTTGTACTTTTTTAGGAGAGACGGGGTTTCACCATGTTGGCCAGGCTGGTCTTGAATCTCAGGTGATCCTCCCGCCTCGGCCTCCCAAAGTGCTGGGATTACAGGCGTGAGCCACCACACGGGGCTAAAGTCGTTACTATTAAGTCCTCATTTATTTATTTGAGATATGGTCTTCATTTGTCACCCAGGCTGGAGTACGGTGGCACAATCATGGCCCATTGCAACCTCAGCCTCCCAGGCTCAAGCAATCCTCCCACCTCAGCCTCTCAAAGTGCTGGGATTACAGGTGTGAGCCACCGTGCCCAGCCTATGTCCCCATTCTAGAGAAAAGGAAACAGAGGAACAGAGTGAAGTTGCCCAAGGACACACAGATGGTAAGTGGCACAGCTAGAATTCAATCCCAGGCAGACTCCAGAGCTATGCTTTTTTTCTGAGAAAATGTCTTGCTCTGTTGCTCAGACAGCAATGCAGTGGCACTATCATAGCTCACTGTAGCCTTGAACTCCTGGACTCAAGTGGTCCTCCCACCTCGGTCTCCCAAATAATTGGGACCACAAGCATATGCCACATGCCCCGCCAATTAAAAAAATTTTTTTTTTTTTTTTTTGAGATGGAGTCTCGCTCTGTCGCCCAGGCTGGAGTGCTGTGGCCGGATCTCAGCTCACTGCAAGCTCCGCCTCCCGGATTTATGCCATTCTCCTGCCTCAGCCTCCTGAGTAGCTGGGACTACAGGCGCCCACCACCTCGCCCGGCTAGCTTTTGTATGTTTTAGTAGAGAGGGGTTTCACCGTGTTAGCCAGGATGGTCTCGATCTCCTGACCTCGTGATCCGCCCGTCTCGGCCTCCCAAAGTGCTGGGATTACAGGCTTGAGCCACCGCGCCTGGCCTAAAAAATTTTTTTTTGTAAAGATGAGGTCTTGCTATGTTGCCAAGGCTGGTCTTGAACTTCTGGGCCCAAATGATCCTCCTGCCTCAGCCTCCCAAGGTGCAGGGATTTACAGGCATGAGCCACCATGCCTAGCACAGAACCCATACTCTTTTTCTTTATTGTTAAGACGGAGTCTCACTCTGTCACCTAGGCTGGAGTGCAGTGGCACAATCTTGGCTCACTGCAACTTCCATCTCCTGGATTCAAGCGATACTCCTGCCTCAGCCTCCCGAGCAGCTGGGATTATAGGCACCCGCCATCACACCCGGCTAATTTTTGTATTTTCGGTAGAGACGAAGTTTCGCTATGTTGGCCAGGCTAGTCTCCAACACCTGACCTCAGGTGATCCGACCGCCTCAGCCTCCCAAAATGCTAGGATTACAGGTTTGAGCCACCACGCCTGGCCACAGAACCCATACTCTTTTTTTTTTTTTTGAGGCGGAGTTTTTCTCTTGTTGCCCAGGCTAGAGTGCAGTGGCGCAATCTTGGCTTACTGCAGCCTCTGCCTCCTGGGTTCAAGCGATTCTCCTGCCTCAGCCTCCCAAGTAGCTGGGACTACAGGCACATGCCACCATGCCTGGCTAATTTTTGTATTTTTAGTAGAGATGGGGTTTCACTATGTTGGCCAGACTGGTCTTGAACTCCTGACCTTGTGATCCGCCCTTCTTGGCCTCCCAGAGCACTGGGATTACAGGCATGAGCCATTGCGCCCACTCATAACCCGTATCTTTTTTTTTTAAGACAGAGTCTTGCTCTGTCACCCAGGCTGGAGCGCAGTGGCGCATCTTGGCTCACTGCAAGCTCCGCCTCCCAGGTTCACGCCATTCTCCTGCCTCAGTCTCCCAAGTGGCTGGACTACAGGCACCCGCCACCATGCCCGGCTAATTTTTCATATTTTTAGTAGAGACGGGGTTTCAGCGTGTCAGCCAGGATGGTCTCAATCTCCTGACCTGGTGATCCACTCACCTTGGCCTCCTAAAGTGCTGGGATTACAGGCGTGAGCCACCGTGCCCGGACCTTTTTTTTTTTTGAGATGAAGTCTCACCCTGTCACCCAGGCTGGAGTGCTGTGGCACAATCTCGGCTCACTGCAACCTCCACCTCCCGGGTTGAAGCAATTCTCCTGCCTCAGCCTCCCAAGTAGCTGGGATTACAGGCGCCTGCCACCACACTCAGCTAATTTTTGTATTTTTAGTAGAGACAGGGTTTCACCGTGTTGGCCAGGCTGGTCTCAAACTCCTGATCTCAGGTGATGCACCCTCCTCAGCCTCCCAGAGTGCTGGGATTGCAGGTGTCAGCCATTGCGCCCGGCCCAGAACCCATACTCTTAATCACTATGGTGGTCATTTAAGTATTTGCTGAATGTATTAAAGGAACTCTTTTCTCACCTCCCAACACCCTTGTTCATCTCAGTCCTCTCCATTCTGTAGCCCAACTCTCTTCAACTATTACTTGCAATTTAAGATAGCTTGGTCATTGTTCTTCAAAGGACTGGTGGTTTTTAATCTTCGAGTCTCAATGCCTGTGGAGAATTTGACAAAAGCTATGGGTATCTACCCAAATTAACATCCATGTACACAAAAATTTGGTGTAACAATGCTGGGAGTAGGGGGAAGGGGGAGTGGCACAGATTCCCAGGGTTTGGGGATGGGGGCGAAGATTTAGGAGCACAGATTGTTTTAAATCCAACCAAGAATCCTCAGGTTTTCTTCCTATGGCTTGAGGTGGTGATGATGGTGGGAGTGTGAAAATTGGAAGTCCTTTACAAGACTAATCAGGTCAGGTCTCCCTTCCTGGCCTCATCTTACCACATACTTTTTTTTTTGAGATAGAATTTCGCTCTTTCACCCAGGCTGGAGTGCAGTGGCGGGATCTTGGCTCCCCGCAACCTCCGCCTCTGGGTTCAAGTGAGTCTCCTGCCTCAGCCACCCGAACAGCTGGGATTACAGGTGCGTGCTACCACGCCTGGCTAATTTTTGTATTTTTAGTAGAGACAGGGTGTCACCATGTTGGCCAGGCTGGTCTCACACTCCTGACCTCGTGATCCGTCCACCTCAGCCTCCCAAAGTGCTGGGATTACAGGTCACCGCGACCGGCCTCATCACATACTCTTAAATTTACAGCTTAAGCAAAGACGGCAAACACTTTCATATCTTAGACATTTGTTTCTGAAGTTCAGGCTACTTGGAATACTCCACCCCTACCTGACACACTTTTTCATCGATGTCCAATTTGAATCTTACTTCTCAGAAGCCCTGACATCCCAAACTTCCTCTCCCCCATTTTAGAAATGGAATGACTCCTTCACTTTGTATGCCTGTAACAGTGCTTATTCCTATGATAGCATTCAACATTGTTAGTTGGTAAGGAGCCTCTCTCGGGTCACTGTTTGCTCCTCCCGAGCAGAGATGGCGTATCATGCATCGTTGTATCCCCGATATTCTAGAACATGCATGACACACAGCAGGCGCTCACAAGTTTTACTAATTTAGTTTTTGGGCAGCACGGCTCCCATTCTGAACCAGCAAGTTCACTGCAGGTTTGGAAAAGGCTAACACGCTTAAGGAGGGAGCTAAGGTAGGCTAGGTGGCTCTCGCCTGTAACCCCAGCACTTTCGAGAAGCCGAGGCGGGTGGATCACCAGGTCAGGAGTTCCAAGACCAGCCTGGCCAAGATGGTGACACCCCCGTCTATACTAAAAATACAAAAAAATTAGCCGGGTGTGGTGGCACTCGCCTGTAATCCCAGCTACTCGGGAGACTGAGGCAGAGAACTGTTTGAACCCGGGAGGCGGAGGTTGCAGTGAGTCGAGATCGCGCCACTGCACTCCAGCCGCGACAGAGCGAGGCTGTCTGCCCAAAGGAAAAAAAAAAAAAGGAGAGAACTGAGTCTTGTTAGAGGAGGCGGGTGGGGAATCAGCCTAAGAGAAAGTGAGACTCCGGCCAGGCTATGGGGGTGGCGGTGAAGATTTACTAGAAGCGCGCGGAGACCCCATGAGTAAAGCTCAGGCAATTCGCCGTAAGTCTCAGGGTCAGCAGGAGGGAACCATTGCATTGCACAGTGGGAGTGGCGCGACGGCGGGCCGCGTTGCATGCCGGGACTTGTAGTCTCGCCCTTAGCCAGAACCCTCGGACCGGTTACGTTCGGCTACATTCAACCAGGTCCTTACACCGATAACGTACACTCATTGATTGTCTAGCACAGAATAACGAGGTTCTGCAGGGCAAGTCTACCGAACAACACTCTTCAAACCAAACCCCGTTTCGGCGATGGCTCCCCGGAAGGCGCGTTGGGTGCGGCTGCGCGTGCGCCACGCATGCACCTCTACGCGCGCCCACCGTTCCCGCGAGGCCCCCTAGAGCCGGGCGGCGCAGGCGCAGTGTCCCCCGGCCAAGATGGCGGCGCGGTGTTCCACACGCTGGTTGCTGGTGGCTGTGGGGACCCCGCGGCTGCCGGCTGCATCGGGGAGAGGGGTTCGGCCACCCAGGGAGGGTGTAGTGGGGGCATGGCTGAGCCGCAAGCTGAGCGTCCCCGCCTTTGCGTCTTCCCTGACCTCTCGCGGCCCCAGAGCGCTGCTGACATTGAGACCTGGTGTCAGCCTCACAGGTGAGGGCAGGTTCCAACTCCCGAGTGGCGGTTTCAGGGCCTAGAAAGGAGTGAGTCTCCTCGTTGTGACTGCGGCTGCGGGGGTAGTGGGGTGGAGGGTGTCTTCCGACCCGGATGCAAAATTGCCGGAGACACAGGCAGGCAGGAGGCGGGGAGGCCTAAGAGGCTACTCAGCCGTCAGGGAAGGGAGAGAAGCGTGGAGCCTCCGGCGGCGGTGATAAAACGCCCCGTGGACCGTGATCCTTCACCTCTCTGTCAACATTTCTGGAGGCCGCTGCTCCCTCGTCCTCTTCCTTTCCCATCTCTCCACCTTCTAGCCCGTAGAGGAAGGGAAGAGCTAACTGCCATTCGGAGAGGCCTAGGTACTTTTAAGTTACAAAAACCCTGCAAGATGCCTGTCGTCATCCCCATTTTAGAGAATGGGAAACTGAGATTCAACAGAGGAATCGACCAGCCCAAGGTCATGAAGTTAGACGGGAAGAGTTGTCTCAAACCCATCTCAAACCCACAACGGTCGTGTCATAGCTTACGCTCTTTCTATCACATGGTGCTAATTCAAGGGCACAGTTAACGATCTTTTTAGAAGTCCTTACTTGGTGATTGTAATAATAACACAGTCAGACATTTATTGAGTACTTACTGTTGTCCAGGCATGGTTCCCCCCTTACATCACATTTCCACGTGAGAGGCACTGTTATTCCATTTTATAAAGATACCGAGGCTTAGATGTTAAACCACTTACAAATGTCACAAAGAGGTGGAGCCTTGATTTCATTGCCTGAGATGATACTGAATTATACGTTAAGCCTTGAAGTGCTTAGCCATGTTTTCTTTTCTTTCTTTTTTTTTTTTTTTTTTTTTTTTTTTTTTTTTTTTTTTTTTTTTTTTTGAGACTGACTCTTGCTCTGTTGCCCAGGCTGGAGTGCAGTGGCTGGATCTCGACTCACTGCAACCTCTGCCTCCTGGGTTCAAGAGATTCTTCTGCCTCAGCCTCCCAAGTAGCTGGGATTACAGGCACGCGCCACCACCCCTGGCTAATTTTTGTTATCTTTTATAGAGATGGGGTTTCGCCATGTTGGCCAGGCTGGTCTCAAAACTCCTGACCTCAGGTGATCCGCCTCCCCCGTTGGCTTCCCAAAGTGCTGGGTTTACAGGCGTGAACCACCACGCCTTGCTTAACCATGTTTTCTTATGCTGTGTGTTTTGTGCTGTGTGTTGTATGTACCTGAATTGTGCTAGTTTCGTGTCCTCCAGAGTTTGTGCAAATGATATTTAAGCTATCTATAAATGTATAAAGATTAATAAAGGGCCCTGAGAAGAGAATTTATACCAAGTAACTTCCTATTGCAATCCAGTTTGTAATACGTACGTAGTAGACAATTGTTAAAGTATCAGTAATTGTGTTTACTTCATGCAATGTAAAGAAAAGAGACTGGGTTTCAGGGGTGAACTTTCCCAGTGTGTGTGAGTGGGGTGTATTATTTAATCCCTTTGAGCCTCTCTTTGAAAATTCATTCATTCACAGGTATTAATTGAGGCCAGTTGTATGCCAGCCACTGTTCTGGGCGCTGAGGAGATGGCAGAGAACAAAGAGATTGGATGTGTGTTTGGTTAAGAGAGTGATTATTTATTTATTTATTTATTTATTTTATTTTATTTTATTTTTTTTGAGACGGGGAGAGCTTCGCTCTGTCACCCGGCTGGGAGGCTGACTCACTGCTGGCACGGATGTCAGCTCGACTGCAACTCGCCTCCCGCGTTCACGCCATTCTCCTGTCTTTCTTCAGGGGGCCTCCGGGTAGCTGGACTACAGCGCCGCCAGTCCGCCCGGGCTAGTTTTTTCTGCTAGTTTTTGGTGAGACGCGGCTTTCACCATGTTAGGCCAGGCATGGTCTCAATGCTCCTGACCTCGCGTGATCCGCCCGTCTCGCGACCTCCCAAAGTGCCTGGGATTACAGGCTTGAGCCACCGCGCCCGGCCGATTATTTATTTATTTAATTATTTTTTACAATAGGGCCTCCTGTGGCCCAGACTGGAGTGCAGTGGCACGATCACAACTCAGTGCAACCTGGACCTCCCAGGTTCAATCGATTCTCCATCCTCAGTCTCTTAAGTAGCTGGCACTACAGGCATGCACCACCACACCCCGCTAGTTTTCTGTAGATGGGATTTCACCATGTTACCCAGGCTGGGCTCAAGTGATTTGCTTGTTTCAGCCTCCCAAATTGCTAGGATTACAGGCATCAGCCACTGCACCTGGCCAAGAGAATGAATTTTCTTTTTGTTTTGAGACGGAGTCTCACCTAGGCTCTGTCACCTCGGCTGGAGTGCAGTGGCACTGTCTCAGCTCACTGCAAGCTCCGCCTCCTGGGTTCAAGCCATTTTCCTGCCTCAGCCTCTCGAATAGCTGGGACTACAGGTGCCCGCCACCAAGCCTAATTTTTTGTATTTTTAGTAGAGATGGAGTTTCACCATGTTAGCCAGGATGGTCTCAATCTCCTGACCTGGTGATCCGCCCACCTTGGCCTACCAAAGTGCTGGGATTACAGGCATGAGCCACCGCGCCCAGCCTTATTTTTATTTTTGAGATGGACTCTTGCTCTGTTGCCCAGGCCGAAGTGCAGTGATGTGATCCTGGCTCACTGCAACCTCTGCCTGCCAGAGTCAGGCGATTCTCCTGCCTCAGCCTCCCAAGTAGCTGGGATTACAGGTGTGTGCCACCATGCCTAGCCTTTTTTTTTCTTTTTTTTTTTTGAGACGGGGTCTTGCTCTGTTGCCCAGGCTGGAGTGTAAGTGGTGTGATCTCTGCTCACTGCAAGCTCCGCCTCCCGGGTTCAAGCAATTCTCCTATCTCAGCTTCCCTAGTAGCTGGGATTACAGGTGTCCACCACCACGCCTGGCTAATTTTTGTATTTTTAGGAGTGGCGGTGTTTCACTGTGTTGGCCAGGCTGGTCTCGAACTCCTGACCTCAGACTATCCGCCCGCCTTGGCCTCCCAAAGTGTTGGGATTACAGGTGTCAGCCATTGTGCCTGGTCAGCTTTTATATTTTTATTAGAGACAGGATTTCACCATGTTGGCCAGGCTGGTCTTGAACTCCTGGCTTCAAGTGATCTGCTCACCTTGGCCTCCCAAAGTGCTGGGATTACAGTTGTGAGCCACCAGGCCTGGCCCAAGAGTGAATTTTTAAATTCTGTCCCTGCATCTGTATACCTCATGGAAGGAGCAGTCGTCTGTTCAGTATTCTTTCTAGATTTCATGTGGATTATTTGGAGAGATGTCATGATGGATTTTTTTATTTTTTTCTTAAACACATACATATTTTTTTATTCTGTAGAGCCATGGTCCTACTATGTTGCCCAGGCTGGTTTCAAACTCCTGGCCTCAAATGACCCTTCCACCTTGGCCTCCCGAAGTGCCAGAGTTATAGTCATGAGCCACCATGCCAGGCTAGATTTTTCAACATGAGCAAAAGTGGTCATTTTTAGAGCTTGCTAACATTTTCTAATGTCAAGGTTGTTTTAAATAGAATCTGGCTGCATCTTTTTGTTCAAATATTAATTCCTTAGGTGACTTCTTTTATTAAGTCAAATTTGTTCAAGTTCCAGCTGTACAAATTTGGGAGCATTTGTTGTTATTGTGTATGTGAAAGAGAGGCACTAAATACTAAGCATTGTGTGAGGCTGTTACTAAGAACTGTGGTTAGCTGTTTTGTTCCCCAAGTGAGCTTATAACCTGCCACGGGCAAGTTTTGTATCAGGTAGTGTACACAGGTGAGAGGTGGCATCCTTCAGAGTATATATGTTCTGTTTTCACAGGTAGAGTCATCAAGTGGTTGGGCAGGGTGGCTCACGACTGTAATTCCAGCACTATGCTGGCGCTGAGACAGGAGGATCACATGAGCCCAGCAGTTTGGGACCAACCTGGGCAACATAGGGAGATCCCATCTCTACAAAAGTTTTTTTTCTTTTCTTTTCTTTTTTTTTTTTTTAAGATGGAGTCTTGCTCTGTAGCCAGGCTGGAGTGCAGTGATGCAATGTTGGCTCACTGTGATCTCGGCTTACTGCAACCTCCACCTCCTGGGTTCAAGCAATTCTCCTGCCTCAGCCTCCTGAGTACTGGGACTACAGGCACGTGCCACCACTCCCAGTTAATTTTTCTATTTTTAGTAGAGACGGGATTTCACCATGTTGGCCAGGATAGTCTCCATCTCTTGACCTCGTGATCCACCCACCTCTGCCTCCCAAAGTGCTGGGATTACAGGTGTGAGCCACCACGCCTCGCCTACAAAAATATTTTTAAAAATTATCTGACTAGCTGGATGCGGTGGCTCACGCCTGTAATCTCAGCACTTTGGGAGGCCTACATGGGCGGATCACCTGAGGTCGGGAGTTTGAGACCAGCCTGATCAACATGGAGAAACCCCGTCTCTACAAAAATTACAAAATTAGCCAGACCTGGTGGCACTTGCCTGTAATCCCAGGTACTCGGGAGACTGGGGCAGGAGAATTGCTTGAACCTGAAAGTCGGAGGTTGCCGTGAGCTGAGGTTGCGCCATTGCACTCCAGCCTGGGCAACAAGAGCGAAACCATGTCTCAAAAAAAAAAAAAAAAAATTAGCCGACTGTGGTGGCAACTGCCTGAACTCCCAGCTGCTCGGGAGGCTGAGGTGGGAGAATCCCTTGAGCCCAGGAGGTTGAGGCTGCAGTGAGCCATGATGACATCACTCCAGCCTGGGCGACAGAGTATGACTCTTTCTCTACCAAAAAATTAATGAATAAATAAAGTCATCAACTGAGAAGCCATGTGGTGGCGAGCCTCTGGTCGAGCTACTCAGGAGGTTGGGGTGGGAGGATTGCTGGAGTCCAGGAATTGGAGTTTGGCCTAGGCAACATGATGAGACCCCCGTCTCTTAAAAAAAAAAATTAAAAAGGTCATCAACTCAGCTTCCAAACACTAGTCTGTGATCTTGTCTCAAATCTAGTAGTAAGTTGACGTAACAACACTTTAAATCTGACTTTTCTTCCAAGCAGAAAGAAAGCAGTTGTTGGTGGCTAGGCATGGTGGCTCATGCCTGTAATCCCTTTACTTTGGGAGGTGGGTTGGTCACCTGAGGTCAGGAGTTTGAGACCAGCCTGGACAACATGGCCAAAGCTTATCTCTACTAAAAATAGAAAAAATTGGTCAGGCATGATGGCTGTAATCCCAGCTACTCGGGAGGCTGAGGCAGGAGAATCACTTGAACCCAGGAGGCAGAGGTTGCAGTGAGCCGAGATTGCGCCACTGCACTCCAGCCTGGGCAACAAGAGCCAGATTCCCTGTCAAAAAAAAAAAAAAAAAGCAGTTGTTGGACAATGGATTGGCCATTCTTGGAACGACTTGGAGGCTAATTTTATTCTGGGTTGTTCTAAAAAGGACAGGACATTTACTGGTCATATCTGGTAAAATAAATTGTCTATTAAATGAACTCTAATTATTGTTAATCATTGATGCCCTTTAGATAATGTCAAAAGTCATCAGACTGGGGATGGTAGCTTATGCCTGTAATCCCACCACTTTGGTAGGACAAGGCCGGCGGATCACTTGAGGTCAGGAGTTTGAGATCAGCCTGGCCAACATGGTGAAACTTTTTACCTACTAAAAATACAAAAATTAGCGAGCTGTGGTGGTGTGTGCCTGTAGTCCTGGCTACTTGAGAGGCTAAACCAGAAGAATCGCTTGAACCTGGGAGATGGAGGTTGCAATGAACCGAGATCACACCACCACACTTCAGCTGGGCGACAGAGCGAGACTCTGCCTCAAAAAAAAAGAAAAAACAAAGACATCAATCTTGTAATTAAACGTGATTTGTCTTTATCCACATGCAGTTTTGTGCGTTACTATCTCTGTACTACCTCCAGTCCATGTTCTCTGCCCACAATGTTGAAGTCACAGCTGCCACAGGTCACTAGCAGCCTCAGCCTTCTGGCATTGGAAGGAGTGGTGAGAGAGAGGCTGGACTGGGCCAGGGCAACTCCTTACTCCCAAATAAAAAGAAGGTGGAGTACAGGTTCAATAATAAGCCAGCTCTAGTGTTTTCTCAAGTCTGACTGAAGAAACACAGTAGTGGTCTCCTGACCCCTACTGCTTCCAGTGTGCTGTTTATATTCTCAGGGTATTGGGTATGCCAAACACACGGATTTATTTCCTATTTCTAATTTTAAGTATCCTGACCATTCCTATTCATTCTCCTCTCTGATTATCCTTTACCCGGCCTCCTACTTGGATGTGTTCAACACCTCTGGCTGTATTTTGTGCTCATTAACTTCAAGTAGTCTCCCAGGCCTCCTAGAGTTGTTTCTCTCTTTTTTTTTTTTTCAGATGGAGTCTTGCTCTGTTTCCCAGGCTGGAGTGTAGTGGCACCAACTTGGCTCACTGCAACCTCAGCCTCCCAGGTTCTAGCAATTCTCGTGCCTCAGCCTCTGGAGTAGCTGGGATTATAGGTGTGCGCCACCATGACCAGCTAATTTTTGCATTTTTAGTAGAAACAAGGTTTCACCATGTTGGCCAGGCTGGTCTCAAACTCCTGGCCTCAAGTGATCCACCCGCCTCGGCCTCCCAAAGTGCTGGGATTACAACAGGCGTGAGCCACCACGCCCGGCCTAGAGTTGTTTCTCATGCAAACCCAATGAGTTATTTGTTTAACATTTGCAGTGGCTCCCTGTTGCTCTTAGGATAAAATCCAGACTCCTTAGCACAACTCTAAGGCCCTTCTTATTCCTAGGCCCCATTAATCATTATCATCTGTAACCACCACTGCCACCACATACAGAATCTCTAGTTTAGAGGCATAAATCTGTATGGATTCAAAGCTCTCTTAGCCTATTTCTTTCTCTCTCTTTTTTTTTTCCCATGTCATAAGTCTATTTGCAAACATAGCTAGTGTGCCTTATAAGTTCAAGCCTTTGATCCATTTATTTATTTATTTTTAATAGAGACAGGGTCTCTGTGTTGCCCAGGCTGGTTTCGAACTCCTGGGCTCAAGCGATCCTCACGCCTCAGGTTCCCAAAGTTCTGGGATTACAGGTGAGAGCCACTGTGCCCGGGCTTATTTTTATTTATTTGTTTATTATTATTATTATTTTTTAAATTTTTTCTGAGATGGAGTTTTGCTCCTGTTGCCCAGGCTGGAGTGCAGTGGTGTGATCTTGGCTCACTGCAACCTCTGCCTCCCAGGTTCAAGCAATTCTCCTGCCTCAGCCTCCTGACTAGCTGGGATTACAGGCATGCGCCACCACGCCTGGCTAATTTTGTATTTTTAGTATAGGAGACGGGGTTTCTCCATGTTGGTCAGGGTGGTCGCTAACTCATGACCTCAGGTGATCCGCCCGCCTTGGCCTCCCCAAGTGCTGGGATTACAGGCGTAAACCACCACGCCTGGCCCGGCTTATTCACTTTTTAAAGAGATTTCACCTATTTTTTTTTTTTTTTTTGAGACGGAGTCTCGCTCTGTCACCCAGACTGGAGTGCAGTGGCCAGATCTCAGCTCACTGCAAGCTCCGCCTCCCGGGTTTGGCCATTCTCCTGCCTCAGCCTCCCGAGTAGCTGGGACTACAGGCGCCGCCACCTCGCCCGGCTAGTTTTTTGTATTTTAGTAGAGACGGGGTTTCACCGTGTTAGCCAGGATGGTCTCGATCTCCTGACCTCGTGATCCGCCCGTCTCGGCCTCCCAAGGTGGTGGGATTACAGGCTTGAGCCACCGCGCCCGGCCAGATTTCACCTATTAAAACACTATTCCAGTCCCGGCCTGGTGGCGCATTCCTGTAGTCCCAGTTACTTGGGAGGCTGAGGCAGGAGAATCACTTGAACCCAGGAGGCAGAGGTTGCAGTGAGCCAAGATTGCACCATTGCATGCCAGTCTGGGCAACAAGAGTGAAACTCATCTCAAAAAAAAAGCAAACAAACAGAAAACCTGCGGGGCACGGTTTCTCACGCCTGTAATCCCAGCACTTTGGGAGGCTGAGTCAGGTGGATCACGAGGTCAGGAGATCGAGACCATCCTGGCCTACACAGTGAAACCCCGTCCCTACTAAAAATATAAGAAAGTTAGCCGGGCATGGTGGCGGGCTCCTGTAGTCCCAGCTACTTGGGAGGCCGAGGCAGGAGAATGGCGTGAACCCGGGAGGTATAGCTTGCAGTGAGCCAGGATGGCACCACTGCACTGCAGCCTGGGAGACGGAGCGAAACTCCATCTCAAAAAAACAAAACAAAACAAAAAACCCGCTCTTCCTATCTGTTAAATGGATGAACTAAAACATCTTTGTTTCTTAAGCAGTTGTTGTCTTGCTGTTAAAAAAAGGTGCTGCAAATCCAGATCCAAAGTACAAAGTCATCCTAGTTAGTAACCACTACTTGTTTTCCACTGAAAATGGCAAGTGCTTTCTTGGGCAGCTCAGCCAGTTTCTGCAGCTTAACAACTGATGCCTAGAAGTTCTTCCCCGATCTTCCTAGATTGAGTTGTCATTGGTTCTCAGCAGGGGACACTTACTTCCTAGGGGACATTTGGCAATGCCTGGAGACATAGGGGGAGTTGTCTGCTAGTGAGTGGAGACTTCCTGAGTTTCTGGTGAATGTGTGGAGTAGGGCTTGAACGTCTGTATTTTCATCAATGTAATGATGCTGTTGGTCCAGGGACCACAGTCTTGAGAACCGCTCCTTAAGCAGATACCCAAGGCTGCAAGATAGAGGGAAAAGAATGTGGGGAGTTGTTAAGCATTAAGTATGACAGAAGAATATGAAAATACGTAGCATATGGTAAGTGCTCATGTGGTATAAGAAGGGGAGCTGAATCCCTTTTTAATCATCTCGCAGTCAGGAGTATTATTCCTTTAGTGGTGTGCTGAGACCACTCCAGTAGTATAAGGCAGGAGAACCAGCCTCATCCAATACTCTGACATTGTTTAATATTAATTGAATACTGTGGCTTCTTTAGCCATTATTGAAGTACATTGAGTTTGGTCTGCAGTGGGCTTGGCCAGGGACAGCCCTAAAGCTGTAGCCTGTGTATTAGTCTGTTCTCATGCAGCTAATAAAGACATACTTAAGACTGGATAAATTTTAAAGGAAAGAGGTTTAATTAACTCACAGTTGAGTATGGCGGGGGAAGCCTCAGCTATCATGGTGGAGGGAGAAGCAAACACATCCTTCTTAACATGGCAGCAGGAAGAATGAGCAAAAGGGTGAAAAGCCCCTTATAAAACTATCAGATCTCGTGAGAACTTACTGTCGGGAGAACAGCATGGAGGTAACCGCCCCTGTGCTTCAGTTACCTCCCATCAGGTCCCTCCCATGACACATGCAGATTATGGGAACTAAAATTCTAGATGAGATCTGGGTGGGGACACAGCCAAACCCTACCAGGTTGGTTGTTCCTTCACAGATATAGACCGGTGGGTCATGTACTCACAGTTTTCTTTTGTTGAGAACATTCCCAGAGTGATTTTCTTTCTTTTTTTTTTTTTCTTTTTAGGAACAAAACATTACCCTTTGATTTGTACTGCCTCCTTCCACACGAATGCCCCTTTGGCCAAAGAAGATTATTACCAGATATTAGGAGTGCCTCGAAATGCCAGCCAGAAAGAGATCAAGAAAGCCTATTATCAGGTCTGTATGGAAGTCAGGTTTTGGTGACCAAATTGTAGAAGGAATGTTTTTGATCCCATCTGATCCTGAATCAGTACAGCATATATGCCCATGTGGGTAGGTCTCATGAGCTGATATATAGAAGGGTGTGATAAAGTTGGACTTTGCTACACTGTTTTTCGGTGCACAATGCCATAGAGGTTAGTGCTTCAGAAAAAAGAGAAAAAACCAGAGATGTTAAGAAGTTTTTTTTCCAGAGCTGTTTTCATAATTAAATTTAATCTGTAGTTTCTGAATCAGTAGGTATGCTAGTCTAAGTTTTAGGTAGTCATTTTTTGCATCCAGATAGAAGTTTATAGGTTTAGAATTACTTCCTTTCTTTTTTTTTTTTTTTTTTTTCCGAGATGGAATCTCATCCCATCGCCCAGGCTGGAGTGCAGTGTCGTGACCTCGGCTCACCGCAACCTCCACCTCCCGAGTAACTGGGACTACAGGCACATGCCACCACACCCGGCTAATTGTTTTTGTATTTTCAGTAGAGATGGGGTTTTGCTTTGTTGGTCAGGCTGGTCTCAAACTCCTGGCCTCAGTCAATCCACCCACCTCAGCCTCCCAAAGTGCTGGGATTACAGGCGTGAGCCACCACGCCTGGCCTTTTCTTAACCTGGAAAATGTGAAATTCCCATTGTCGTATCCCAGAGTATATTAGGGTAGTTAGGGTAGCTGAGTAAAGTTGTATACAAGATGTCTACACCACTGGTTCCTAGACCCTTGGTTTGCTCTGACCAATAAAATAAAATCAATATTGGAGGCACCACTGTAGGATTGACAGCTTTTTATAAGTGCACACTTCACTGGAGTTGTGCAGCTGCCACCACAGTCAACGTTAGGACATTTTCATTACCTCAAAAAGAAATCCTGTGTTCATTAGCACCCTCCTCCAGTGTCCTTTCTCCCCGGTCCCTGGCAGCTGCTAACCTGCGTTCTGCCTCTTTGGATCACCGATTCTGAATATTCATATACAGGGAATCATAGGATATGTATCCTTTTGTGTGTCTGGCTTCTTTCATTCACAGAATGTTTTCAAGGCTCATCTGTGTTGTAGCTTGTGTCAATACTTCATCCCTTTTCATACTCAAATAATCTGTTGCATGGATTGATCACATTTTGTTTCTTCATCGTTTGATAGACATTTGGATATTTTCCACTTTTTGCTGTCATGAACAGTGCTGCTATATAGACATTCATATGTAAGTTTTTGTGTAGACATGTTTTCAGTTCTCTTGGATATTTAGGAGTATAGTTGCTGAGTCCTATGGTAAGTGGATGTTTAACCTTTTGAGAAGCTGCCAGCCTTTTTCAAAGCAGCTGCACCATTTTACATTCCCACCAGCAGCATAAGAGGGCCATGATTTCTCCACATTCCAGTGAACACTTATTATCATCTGTCTTTTTAATTACTACCCTAGTGAATATGAAATGCTATCTCGTTAAAGTTTCTATTTGCTTTTTCCCTGGTGACTAATGATGTTGAGCATCTTTTCTGGTGCATGTTGGCCATTAGTATGTCTTTGGAGAAATGTGTGTTTGGATCCATTGCCCTCTTTTAATTGGGTTGTCTTTTTTTTTAATTGGGTTGTAATGGAATGAACAGAGGCATGGGGACAGGAAGCAGAGATCCTGGCCTGTGAATAGCGAATGGCCTGTCTCTTCCTGAGCTCAAGAGTCAGGTGCCTGATCCAAGAGTGGGAAAAGATTGAAAAGATGGAGGCTGGGTTGAATTCACATGACAGTTGATTTGAGGCCCTTAGCAAGTCCTAGAGACATAATTTAAGAAAAATACTTAATTTAGAGAACCATTCAAGTTTTAGGCGTGCAAGTAAAAGATCAGGTAAAGCTGTAGCAATTACTGTATTTTATGTACTTACAAAAATAATTGAAACAGCAGAAACGTCTATTTATTAAGTCATTTTCTTTCCTTTTTTAAAATTTTTCCTTTTTTCAGACAGAGTCTCGCTCTCTTGCTCAGGCTGGAGTGTAGTGGTGCAATCTTGGCTCACTGCAGCCTCTGCCTCCCAGGCTCAAGCGATTCTCCTGCCTCAGCCTTCCGAGTACCTGTGTTTATAGGCGTGCGCAACCACACCTGGCTAATTTTTGTATTTTTAGTAGAAATGGGGTTTCACCATGTTGGCCACGCTGGTCTCAAACTCCTGAACTCTGGTGATCCACCCAGCTCAGCATCCCAGAGTGCTGGGATTACAGGCATGAGCCACTGCACCCGGCCCCCTTTTTAAAATTTTGTTTTTCTTTTTTGTTCATTAACCTATTCTAAGCCATGCTGGGTGCTAAGGGCAAAGATACATCAGAATTAGTTCCTGCCCTCAAGTTAAGAGATGGGTACATTAAAACAGATCATTATTATTATTATTTTGTGGGGTGGGGGAACAGAGTCTAACTCCGTCACCTAGGCTGGAGTGCAGTGGCTTGATCTCTGCTCACTGCAACCTCTACCTCCCAGGTTCAAGTGATTCTCGTGTTTCAGCTTCCTGAGTAGCTGGGACCACAGGCTTGTGCCACTATGCCTGACTAATTTTTTGTATTTTTGGTGGAGAGGGGTTTCGCCATGTTGCCCAGGCTGGTCTTGAACTCCTGAGCTTAAGTGATCTGCCTGCCTTTGCTTCCCAAAGTGTTGGGATTACAGGCATGAGCCACTGCACCCGGCCGAAAGACAACTTTGATAAAGGAAACATAATTATGACTGGTATCTGGGGTTCTGTTGTGTCTGGTATTTGGGGTTCATGTTGTATCTGAAATAATTTCTCATGTTTTTCCCTTAGCTTGCCAAGAAGTATCACCCCGACACAAATCAGGATGATCCCAAAGCCAAGGAGAAGTTCTCCCAGCTGGCAGAAGCCTATGAGGTAACACGACTTTGGTGCATGCAGCCACTGCTGTTATAGCTATGTGTGTGAATCAAAGGTTGCGTTGCTACCTGGGGCAGCCTGGTGTGTCATACAGTCCAGTGTGAAGGCCATGTCCCTGCACTAAGTCATCTTGTTAAAAAAAAAAAAAAGAGAGATTCCAGGCCAAGCATGGTGGCTCACTCTTGTAGTCCTAGCACTTTGGGAGACTGTCAGGAGGATCACTTGATCTCAGGAGTTGGCTTGACCCTAGGAGTTTGAGACCAGCTTGGGCAATGTAGTGAGACCCCATCTCTACAAAAAAAAAAAAAAGTATATCACCAGGCATGGTAGTGGCGCACCTGTAAACCCAGCTACTTGGGAGGCTGAGTCAGGTTCATCACTTGAGGGGCTCAAGGCTGCAGTGACCCATGATGCCATGATTGTACCGTAGCACTATGTTCTGGGCAACAGAACAAGACCTCTCAAAAAAAAAAAAAAAAAAAAAAAAAAATTATAAGACTAACTTGGAATCTCAATGAAGAATGGGATCCAGGCCGGGCGTGGTGGCTTATGCCTGTAATCCCAGCACTTTGGGAGGCCGAGGCGAGTGGATCACGAGGTCAGGAGATCGAGACCATCCCGGCTAACACGATGAAACCCTATCTCTACTAAAAATACAAAACAATTAGCCTGTAGTCCCAGCTGCTGGGGAGGCTGAGGCAGGAGAATGGTGTGAACCCAGGAGGTGGAGCTTGCAGTGAGCCGAGATCGTGCCACTGCACTCCAGCCTGGGTGACAGAGCAAGACTCCCTCTTAAAAAAAAAAAAAGCAGGATCCAATAATCTATACTAATAAAGTTCCCCAGGTAATTTAGACTTGTAGCTGGATTTGGGAACTCACAGCTGGATTAATTAATTCAGCCCTTATTCAATAACACCCCCTTCCTCCACCTCAGGGCATCACTGCTTTTTGGGGATAGCGGTTATTGTAAAAGTAGAAGCCCATTGTTGTCCTATAAGAATTTACAATGTAATCAGAGGACAAACCTCTGAAAACAGCTGTTGACCACTTCCATAGTTTTCTGAAAGTAGACCTGTTCCCCAGATGTTTTGACCATCTTTTCTTTGGTTAAGAGACAGGGTCCCTCTATGTTGCTCATCCTGGTCTTGAACTCCTGGGCTCGGCTCAAGAGATCCTCCTGCCTGGGCCTCTCAAAGTACTGGGATTGTAGGTGCAAGGCACCACACCTGGCCAACTTTGGCCGTCTAATGGCGTTCAGGATATATAGGAGCTCGTATATCTACAGGAGGGGACAGCCACATACAAGAACAGCCTCAATTCAGTAAATCTTTTTTGAGTAGATGTCTGTCAACTAGATCTAATGAAAGGTTTATTTACTAGGGTAATTTTAAAATAATTTGTTTTTATTAAGTAACTCAAACTAATGGATAACATAACTGAAGAGTCTTGGAACCTACTTCTATGGAAGATAAGATTAAATTTATTTATTTATTTTTATTTTTTTTGAGACGGAGTCTCTCTCTGTCGCCCAGGCTGAAGTGCAGT
>NW_016808231.1:4461710-4469273 GCF_001698545.2 Rhinopithecus bieti | reverse complement strand
CCCGGCCTATTTATTTATTTTTAAGAGTTGAAGTCTCAGCCAGGTGCGGTGGCTCACGTCTATAATCCCTATAATCCCAGCACTTTGGGAGGCCAAGGCAGGTGTATCACGAGGTCAGGAGTTTGAGACCAGCCTGGCCAAGAGACCAGCTTGCCCAATATGGTGAAACCCTGTCTGTACTAAAAATACAAAAATTAGCCAGGTGTGCTGGTGGGCGCCTGTAATCCCAGCTATTCGGGAGACTGAGGCTGGAGAATTGCTTGAACCCAGGAGGCATCGGTGAGCCGAAGATTACACCATTGCACTCCAGCTTGGGCAACAGAGCGAGACTCCCAGTCAAAAAATAAATAAATAAAAGAGTTGAGGTCTCACTCTGTTGCCTAGGCTGGAGTGTAGTGGCGAGATCACGGCTCCCTGCAGCCTCAGACTCGGCCTCAAGCAGTCTTCCTGCCTCAACCTCAACTTCCTGAATAGCTGGGACTACCGGTTCCCCACTGCACCCAGCAGATTCAGTTTTTAATGGGGTAGGGGGATGTTATTCTTGTGAATGTATTTTTCCACATGGATAGTTGATTTGATGTTTCTGCCAGGGGGATGAGTTTTGGAGAGTCCTAATCCACCATTTTGCTGACTTCCATCTCCAAGGGGGATGTTATTAAAAGGACCAAGCCTCAGAACCCAAGAGTAGCAGCAATTCCTTGAGAAGGGCTGGAACCAGGAGATAAAAGCCACCAGGAAGTCATGGACTCCTACCTGTCTCTTCCTCTGCCAACCTTCTTCCTTTGCGTCTGAACTGGGTGCCCTAAGAATTACCCTAGGCACCAAGCTGTCCTCCACCTGTTTTCTTTGTCCCCCTCCATTCTAGGTGGACGTGTCTTTTGCTTTGGAGGACGCATACTCTATTCTGTTTGGCCTTAAGGACAGTGCCTTTTTTTTTTTTTTGAGATAGGGTCTCACTTTGTTGCCCAGGCTGGAGTGCAGTGGTGCAGTCACGGCTGACTGCAGCCTCAACCTCAACCTCCGTGCTCAAGCAATTTTCCCACCTCAGTCTCCCAACTAGCTGGAACTGTAGGCGTGCACCACCATTCTTGGCTAATGTTTTTATATTTTTAGTGTGATTGGTTTCACCATGTTGCCCAGGCTGGTCTTGAACTCATGAACTCAAGCAGTCCACCTGCCTTGGCTTCCCAAAGTCCTAGGATTACAGGTGTGAGCCACCATACTCAGCCTAGGGCAGTGTCTTTTTAATTAAAGAAAAAAAAAAGTAAAACACATAAAAAAAGGTACAAAGTGAGGGCCAGGCGTGGTGGCTCACGCCTGTAATCCCAGCCGTTTGGGAGGCTGAGGCAGGCGAATCACGAGGCTAAGAGATCGAGACCATCCTGGCAAACATGGTGAAACCCTGTCTGTACTAAAAATACAAAAAAATTAGCTGGACGTGGTGGTGCGTGCCTTTAGTCACAGATACTCGGGAGGCTGAGGCAGGAGCATCACTTGAACCCGGGAGGCAGAGGTTGCAGTGAGCCGAGATCGTGCCGCTGCACTCCAGCCTGGTGACAGAGCAAGACTCTGTCTCAAAAAAAAAAAAAGATACAAAGTGAATACTACATTTTTTTTTGCCCCTCCCTAATCCCCGTTTTTGAGGTAGTTAGTCCTTATGAACAGTTTTGTGAGCCAGGCCCAATGACTCATGCCTGTAATCCCAGCATTTTGGGAGGTCGAAGTGGGAGGATTGCTTGAGACCAGGAGTTTAAAGCAGCCTGGGCAATATAGCAAGACCCTGTCTCTCCAAAAATTAAAAAATTTGCCAGGCATTGTGGTGTGCGCCTGTAGACCCAGCTACTCGGGAGGCTGAGGCGGGAGGATTGCTTCAACTTGGGAGGTTGAGGCTGCAGTGAGCTAGGATTGCAGCACGGCTGTTGTCGCTGTGTTACTTCTACTTGTTACTCCGGTTGTTCTGGCTTGCAGAAGACCTGTCGATGAAGGTAAGCGTAGGAAGCCTAAATTCTCTACAAGGTAATGTCTCCTGAGGAGAGAGGTGAAGTGTGAATCTGTGAAGAATCCAGGGTGCCTGTGAGGTCGAGCGAGGATCAACACAAACATTTCCCCAGCACGCGCGACCCCTGGGAGAGTTCGTGAGACTTTTGGAAGCACTTCACGCCCTACACTTAGCATTCAGTTTGGTCATCTCGTCCCTATTCTGGGTGCTAAAGTCACAGGCCCACCCCAACCTCATAGGATGTGTTTGCACACAGGGCCAGTTAGTAAATGTTATGGCTGCCTTATTTGCTGTGAACTCTTGTCTGTATTCCTGGGCCTTGGTGGACCCAGGATGCCCAGTGGCTCTGCCTTTTGCTGTAGGTTTTGAGTGATGAGGTGAAGAGGAAGCAGTACGATGCCTACGGCTCTGCGGGCTTCGATTCTGGGGCCAGCGGCTCCCAGCATAGCTACTGGAAGGGAGGCCCCACTGTGGACCCCGAGGAGCTGTTCAGGAAGATCTTCGGGGAGTTCTCATCCTCTTCGTTTGGAGATTTCCAGACTGTGTTTGATCAGCCTCAGGAAGTAAGTTCCTCGCTTTGAAGAATTAATCAGATTTTAGACTAAGTATGGGTCAAACAAATTGTTTTATCAGATTCTGTTTCTCAGAAAGGCAAGGCAGCTTAAATGGAGTGATCTGGAGGCAGCCATTTTAGTAGGAAATAATTTCAGTATTTGAAAAATTGCATGGGTAGTAATGAGTACATCCATTCTGATGGTATTCTTCACAGTTGCAGAGTCAGGCAGCACCGAAGGCTTTCAGAGCCCACGCTGAGGGTGTGAGTGTTGTCTCTCATCTGTACAGTGTTCCAGGAGAGCTCTGTCTGCTGGGAAGGCACTGCTGATCCTCTCTCATGTCTTTATAAAACACTGTCAGAGTGGAAGAGAGAGGGGATATATTTATGATCTAAGTTATGATTGTGGATCATTCAGGCTCCTTTTTTTTTTTGAGACGGAGTCTTGCTCTGCCGCCCAGGCTGGAATGCAGTGGCCGGCTCTCAGCTCACTGCAAGCTCCGCCTCCCGGGTTCACGCCATTCTCCTGTCTCAGCCTCCCGAGTAGCTGGGACTACAGGCGCCCGCCTCGTTGCCCGGCTAGTTTTTTGTATTTTTTAGTAGAGACGGGGTTTCACCGTATTAGCCAGGATGGTCTCGAACTCCTGACCTCGTGATCCGCCCGTCTCGGCCTCCCAAAGTGCTGGGATTACAGGCTTGAGCCACCGCACCCGGCCTTCAGGCTCCTTTTTAAGTACCATGTATGAGTATTTATCTGTGAACATTTTCAGTTTATTGAAAGTATGTTTTCATTTAAGTCACATTATCTCTTAAAAATCCCAAAGACTAGGGCAGAATTGGTTCAGTGAGTCCTACCTGTGCTTACCTGGCAGAGTGCAAGTAAGTACAGTGGTGAAAGAGTGACTGAAAATGTGGGCCAGTGCCCTCCTTTCCCTTTAGAGCCAAGCATCAGTTTTGGTCGTTGCAAACAAAAGTTGAGAGGCTGTCCCTTGGTTTCTTCAGTACATCATGGAGTTGACATTCAATCAGGCTGCAAAGGGGGTCAACAAGGAATTCACCGTGAACATCATGGACACCTGTGAGCGCTGCAACGGCAAGGGGAACGAGCCCGGCACCAAGGTGCAGCATTGCCACTACTGCGGTGGCTCTGGCATGGTAAGGGTCTGCCCAAGACTCCACCTCCCACGGCTTGCGCCACTGACCGTGAGAAGAGCTGGTTGTGGCACTGCTCCCAGAGAACTTATGCTAGGAGTGGAGGGAGTTGGTGAACTCAGCCTATCTGTCTTTCCCCCGTGACCCTGAGGAGACGAGCCTGTGCTCCTCCTTCCCTGGCATCGCAGGCTCAGCAACCAGAGCACAGCAGCTCTGGGGGTGGGGCAGGGGATTGCATCCAGTTGTCACTTTCTTCATTATTTTTCTAACAATTGCTTTTGTAATTCAAGGGGGAATAATCTTTTTTAAATGTACTGCTCAGCTCCCAGGAGTCGTCAGGTACTTCTGTAAGAGGCGGTATCACATTTTTCAGTGTCGTATGGTCAGGTTGATGATCTGGAGTGCAGAAGTTTGTGTGTTCTAGAAAATAAGATGAACAGACTCTGATGCCCTGCACCTGGGTTCCTAGGCAGTATGTTTGAGTGCACACGCACATAAAAAACAAGCCTTAAAGAGACATTTTTCTTACGCACATTGTGGTCCCAGAACCACCCATCGGTTTACCTGCATAGTTAGGTTACCATTTTTCTTGTTTTTATCAGGAAACCATCAACACAGGCCCTTTTGTGATGCGTTCCACGTGTAGGAGATGTGGTGGCCGTGGCTCCATCATCATAACGCCCTGTGTGGTCTGCAGGGGAGCAGGACAAGCCAAGCAGAAAAAGCGAGTGATGGTCCCTGTGCCTGCAGGTGGGTGTTTGGGCCCACCATGTCCAGGAGCTTGGAGACGGCGGAAAGGGCTGAGGCCACCGCACTCTGTGTGAGTGGGCTCTTAGTAGAAGTTATGGTTGGGGCCCTGGAGCCCCAGGCTGGAGGAGGAACTAGAGTCTCCTTGAATCTTTCTATTTGTACCAGTTATCCTTAGAATCTACACTTTGAGTGTCACACTGGGGAGAAGAGACCTGATGTGCCTGCTCTGCTTCTTCCTGGTGAGGGAGCAGCTTCCAACCCCCGGGCTCCTCTCCTCTCTCCTCTGTCTTAGTCACCGAAGCCATCATTGTCCCCACTGTCACCCTATCTACATCAGCCCCACAGATCCCACCCCCCAGTCCACGTCTACTGTTCCCTTGCCTGAAACTCACTTTCTGCTTTCTTTTTTGGGTTAACTTTGTTCATCTTGGAGATCCCAGCTTGAGTATCCCTTCCCTAGCAAGCCTCACGCCCTCCTCCCTGTTCTTTAGATATCCCTTTCTCTAGAGTTGTGAGCATTTGCTTTGAAGAACATTTCTGTGTTTGTAGTTGTGCATTAGTGCTATTGTTTGGTTAACACCCATCACCCCAGTAAGACCGTGAACTCCCTGAGGTGCTACATAGACCAGGCCTGAGGCAGGTGCTGAGTCATTAGGTGTCTTGCGTTGCATCTCTGGAAGGTTACCCATGTGCCTCTTACATAATGTCATTGTTCCTCGTTAATAAGAAACAGGAGTGGGGAAGAAGCTGTGGGTTACAAGTGGATCTTGGGTGGAAAGTGCTGTGGGCGGTCTCAAAATAACTGCTCCCTTTCTTTTTTTTTCTTTTTTTCTTTTTTCTTTTTTTTTAACATGGTGTCTCGCTCTGTTGCCAGGCTGGAGTGCAGTGGAGTAATCTCGGCTCACTGCAACCTCCACCTCCTGGGTTCAAGCGATTCTATTCGCTCTGCCTCCCGAGTAGCTGTGACTACAGGCGCACACTGACACGTCCAGCTAATTTTTGTATTTTTATTAGAAACGGGGTTTCACCATGTTGGCCAGGATGGTCTTGATCTCTTGACGTCATGATCTGCCCGCTTTAGCCTCCCAAAGTGCTGGGATTGCAGGCATGAGCCACCGCGCTCTGCCTAACTGCTCCCTTTCTAACGTCCCTTGTAGGAGTCGAGGATGGCCAGACCGTGAGGATGCCTGTGGGGAAAAGGGAAATTTTCATCACGTTCAGGGTAGGTGCTCTGTCCCGCACAGCTTCTGTTGGGCCCTTCCTCTCTTCGGGTGGATGTGGCTGAGGCTGCTCCATGCGGTCAAAGCTTCACAGAAACATGTCTTGCCATTCATGTTTCTGAGGGGCACAGTGGCCACCTAGAGTTACCTTCAAAGTTCTGTGCCTTGTGTGGTGAGAAGACAACTTCTTCAAGATGTTAACAAGTTAGAAATACAGGTCACAAAAATACAGAAAACATCTTGCGTTTTTATGATAAGATTGTTGATGAGGCAGTGAGTGTGAAAGTTATAATTTTACATACTGTATACAGGGGCAAACCTTGGTTTTCTGAGATGGTGGAAACATTAATGAAAATGGCTTCTACTGGCAATTTCCCTCCTATGTGTACACTTGAGAAAAACCCACACAAGCCTAGCAGGCAATGGGTACAAAGGGGTGCACGAGAGTCCTGTCCATGGTAGCAAGACACCGCCTTCCTCCAACAAGAGAATGGCTCAGTGAGCCGTGGTGGTCAGAGGCTGCTGCAGGGTAGTCGGAAGGAAAGAGTGAGAGCTGCACTCAAGGAGTGCTCCAGGCGTTGCAGGTACGGACAGCAGGGATGGAAGGCAGCTTGCCAGTGGCTATAGGGCCTCAGAGACCATCTACGTAAAGTTTTAAGGCATGTGAGATGGCATTATGTATTATTTAGGGACTTGGAGATACATAGTAAATAGAAGCTCAAAGGAATGATAAATGCTAAAGTCAGGGTCGTGGTTGGCTGAGGAAGGCAAGACTCACCTGTATTTATGATGTTTTAGTTTATTTTACTTTATTTTTTTGAGGTAGGGTCTTGCTTTGTTGCCTAGGATGGAATGCAGTAGGGCGATCTTGGCTCACTGCAGCCTCAGACTCCCTGGGCTCAGGTGGTCTTCCCACCTCAGCCTCCTGAGTAGCTGGGACCACAGGTGCATACCACCAGGCCCGGCTGATTTTTGTATTTTTAGTAAAGATGGGGTTTCACCATATTGCCCAGGCTGGTCTCAAACCCCAGGGTTCAAATGATCCACCCACCTTGGCCTCCCAAAGTGCTGGGATTACAAGTGTGAGCCACGGTACCCAGCCTGTGATATTTTGTTACCTCCACTGGGTTGTGGGTATGACACGCTTGTTATATTATTTACTCTGCCCGTTTTTTTTTTCCTTTTTTTGGAGACAGAGTCTTGCTCTGTTGCCCAGGCTGGAGTGCAAGTGGCGTGATCTCAGTTCACTGCAACCTCCACCTCCCAGGTTCAAGGGATTCTCATGCCTCAGCCTCCTGAGTAGCTGGGATTACAGGCATGCGCCACCACACCTAGCTAATTTTTGTATTTTTAGTAGAGACGGGGTTTTACCATGTTGGCCGGGCTGGTCTCGAATTCCTGACTTCAGGTAATCCACCCACCTTGGCCTCCCAAAGTGTTGGGATTATAAGCGTGAGCCACCACGGCTAGCCTATACTTCCTAATAAAGTAAGATTTTGTTGTTGTTGTTGTTTTTGAGATGGAGTCTTGCTCTGTTGCTCAGGCTAGAGTGCAGTGGTGTGATCTCTGTTCAATGCAACCTTCATCTCCCAGGTTCAATTGGATCTCCTGCCTCAGCCTCCTGAGTAGCTGGGATTACAGACACCTGCCACCACACCTGGCTAATTTTTGTATTTTTAGTAGAGACGGGGTTTCACCATGTTGACCAGGCTGGTGTCAAACTCCTGACCTCAGGTGATCCACCCACCTTGGCCTCTCAAAGTGCTGGGATTACAGGTGTGAACCACCATGCCTGGCTAAAGTAAGATTAAAAAAAAAGTTCAGGCCGGGCGCGGTGGCTCAAGCCTGTAATCCCAGCACTTTGGGAGGCCGAGGCGGGCGGATCACGA
>NW_016808231.1:4436052-4459242 GCF_001698545.2 Rhinopithecus bieti | reverse complement strand
TGTAATCCCAGCACTTTGGGAGGCCGAGACGGGCGGATCACGAGGTCAGGAGATCGAGACCATCCTGGCTAACACGGTGAAACCCCGTCTCTACTAAAAAATACAAAAAACTAGCCGGGCGAGGTGGCAGGCGCCTGTAGTCCCAGCTACTCGGGAGGCTGAGGCAGGAGAATGGCGTAAACCCGGGAGGCGGAGCTTGCAGTGAGCTGAGATCTGGTCACTGCACTCCAGCCCGGGCGACAGAGCGAGACTCCGTCTCAAAAAAAAAAAAAAGTTCAAAAGCCAGTTTTACGTTTTTATTTCCCTTCACAATTGAATGACTTGATCTGAGACTGAGGAAATCCAGGCGCGCTTCCGTTTCGGTGTGCAAATGTGTAGAATATTGCAGTGTTGAAATATTTAGAATATGTCATTCCTGGGCTTATGATGGTGTCACCTTGGTGGAACGACAGTTCTTTGCCTCAACACTGTGCTTTATGTATGGAAGGGGTGTGAAGTTTGTCAAGTCTGAGCTTGGGCCTGGCCAGGCACGCAGCTGGTGTTTAGTCTGCAGTGGACTTATCTTCACATGCATCTGTCATGTTTGACCTTAGGTGCAGAAAAGCCCTGTGTTCCGGAGGGACGGCGCAGACATCCACTCCGACCTCTTTATTTCTATAGCTCAAGCTCTTCTTGGGGGGACAGCCAGAGCCCAGGGCCTGTACGAGACGATCAACCTGACGGTAAGAGGGTGTGAGAATGCCTTTGTCACCCTTGTACTTTATTGTTCTTTTTCTGAAATGGAAAAGAACTGACCAGTGGCCTGGAACCCATGAGTGACCAGCATTTTGGGGGGTACTCACAGGGGAGGACATGAGGAATTTTAGATTGCTCCTTGAGTGTGGACCACGAGCCACAGGCCTTGACTCTATAATCGCATGGGAAGCAGTTACTGGCTGGCATCACTCCCACACTGGTTAGCGGGGCCTGGAAACTGGGCACACCCAGGACACAGAGAGGTTCACCCTGGGGTGTGTTCTCTGCTCTTGCTTCTGTCCAGCGTCTGGCTCCAAGAGCAGAAGTCTCTGGGGCTGTGCACATCTCTTTGGCCACAGTGATGGCTGCCTGTGTGCTGCCCTCACCTATCCCCCACCTCTCTCTTGATCTGCCCCTCCTGCTCCTCCCACTTCCAGGCCACTTCATTCTCTGTATGCGCCTCAGAACCTTCTCCAGCTTCTTTGTGGGGAACCTTGGGATAACCTCCACCAAGGAGGTGGGCATTTTGGGCCAAGGCTTTCTCCTCCATCTGGGGGCTGTTCCTTGGCTTCTCCAGGGTCCTGTGGTTCCCAGGGCCAGGGAGCGACCTCAGCCACACACCCTGTATTGGCGTTTCCTGCTTCGCTCCCTCACTCCTGCTTCCTGGGCTCACTTGCCCAAACTCCTGCCCCCTCATCCTAGTCACAGGCTCTGCTCTGGGCAGACCCAACTTAGCTTATTTCCATGTGCTTGTGGGCGGGCTTGGCCCAGAAACCCAAGTGGCAGTTCTTTTTTTTTTTTTTTTTTTTTTTTGAGCTGGAGTCTCACTCTGTCGTCCAGGCTGGAGTGCAATGGCACAATCTTGGCTCACTGCAACCCCCACATCCAGGGTTCAAGTGATTCTCCTGCCTCAACCTCCCAAGTAGCTGGGATTACAGGCGCACGCCACCACACCCAGCTAATTTTTTGTATTTTAGTAGAGACAGGGTTTCACTGTGTTTCCCAGGGTGGTCTTGAACTCCAGAGCTCAGGCAATTCACCCGCTTCAGCCTCACAAAGTGCTGGGATTACAGGCGTGAGCCACTGTGCCCAGCCCAGTGGCCAATCCTTTTTTTTTTTTTTTTTTTTGAGACAGCAGGGTGTTGCTCTGTCATCAGGCTGGAGTGTAGTGGTGCTTCGCCTCCCAGGTTCAAGCGATTCCCGTCTCAGCCTCCTGAGTAGCTGGGACTACAGGCATGCGCCACCATGCCTAGCTAATTTTTTGTGTTTTGTTGGAGATCGGATTTTACCGTGTTGGCCAGGATGGTCTCGATCTCCTGACTCGTGATCCACCTGCCTTGGCCCCCCAAAGTGCTGGGATTACAGGCGTGAGCTGCTGTGCCTGGCTTTTTTTTCCCCCCGAGATGGAGTCTTGCTCTGTCACCGAGAGCTGGAGTGCAGTGGCACAGTCTCGGCTCACTGCAACCTCCGCCTCCCGGGTTCGAGCAATTCTCCTGCCTCAGCCTCCCGAGTAGCTGAGATTACAGGTGCACGTTACCATGCCGGGCTGATTTTTGTATTTTTAGTAGAGACGGGGTTTCACCATGTTCACCAGGCAGGTCTTGAACTCCTGACCTCGTGATCAACCCATCTCAATCTCCCAAAGTGATGGGATTACAGGCGTGAGCCAGTGGTAGTTCTTTTCAACGAATTCCTATCAAGATTGTCTTCATGTAGTGAAAACTTTTTATTTGAGCAACTGGGGACCAGGGGAAACCACAGATTTTCTTTCTTTATAGATCCCCCCTGGGACTCAGACAGACCAGAAGATTCGCATGGGTGGGAAAGGCATCCCCCGGATTAACAGCTACGGCTACGGAGACCACTACATCCACATCAAGATACGAGTTCCAAAGTAAGTGCCCCCTAGGCCGTGTCTAAGCCAGCCTGCTCCTGCGGTGGCACTGCTCTGGGAGCTCTGTGGCTTGGGCAGCGGACTGCTCCCTATAGGTCAGGTGGTTCCTGCCCTAGTTCTCTGTCTGTAAAGTGGGTGTAATAGAATGGTATACTTCTTTTTTTTTTTTTTTTTTTTGAGATGGAGTCTCGCTGTGTCCCCCAGGCTGGAATGCAGTGGCGCCATCTCAGCTCACTGCAACCTCCGCTCCCTGGGTTCAAGCACTTCTCCTACCTCAGCCTCCTGAGTAGCTGGGATTACAGGTGCCCGCCACCACACCCTGCTAATTTTTTGTATTTTTAGTAGTGACGGGGTTTCACCATGTTAGCCAGGATGGCTTCAATCTCCTGACCTAGTGATCCGCCCACCTCGGCCTCCCAGAGTGCTGGGATTACAGGTGTGAGCCACCGCGCCCAGCCGGTCTGGTCGACTTCTTGGAGTTGCTGGGAGAATTAAATGAAAATTGGCTTCGCTGCTGGCTTGGCTAATTGTTGAGTTTCTTCTTGTTTTTTTTTTTTTTTTGAGACGGAGTCTTGGCTCTGCCTGCCCAGGCTGGAGTGCAGTGGCGGCTCTCAGCTCACTGCAAGCTCCGCCTCCCGGGTTCAGCGGCCATTCTTCCTGTCTCAGCCTCCCCCGAGTAGCTGGGACTAGCAGGCCGCCCCGCCTCGTCGCCCGGCTAGTTTTTTGTATGTTTTAGTAGAAGACGGGGTTCACCGTATTAGCCCCAGGATGGTCTCCGATCTACCTGACCTCATGAATCCGCCCGTCTCGCCCTCCCAAAGTGCTGGGCATTACAGGCTTGAGCCACCGGCCCCGGCCTGTTTTTTTTTTCTTCTTTTTTTTTTTTTTGAGACGGATTCTCACTCTGTAGCCCAGGCTGGGTGGAGTGGAGTGATCTTCGGTCACTGCAAGTCCGCCTCCCCAGGTTCACGCCATTCTCTTGCCTCAGCCTCTGGGACTGTAGGCGCCCGCCACCACGCCTGGCTAATGTTTGTATTTTTAGTAGAGACGGGGTTTCACTGTGTTGGTCAGGCTGGTCTCGAACTCCTGACCTCTTGATCCACCTGCCTCGGCCTCCCAATGTGCTGGGATTACAGGTATGAGCCACCGTGCCTGGCATTTTTTTGAGGAGTCTCTCGCTCTGTTGCCCAGGCTGGAGTGTGGTGTGCCATCTCAGCTCATTGCAACCTCCTCCTCCCTGGTTCAAGTGATTCTCATGCCTCAGCCTCCCAAGTTGCTGGGACTACAGGTGCCTACCACCACACCCGGATAATTTTTATATTTTTAGTAGAGATGGAGTGTCGCTGGCCAGGCTAGTCTCGAACTCCTGATCTCAGGTGATCTGCCCACCTTGTCCTCCCAAAGTGCTGGGATTACAGGTGTGAGCCAGCATGCCTGGCCCGCTGATTTTCTCACTGATGTTACTAGCACTGTTAGGAGCTGGAGAGGCAGCCTGGGCAGAGTGCTGTGAGTACCTAGGGCAGGACATGCCTGACTCACCTCGGGAGCACTCGTGCTTTTTGTTAATTAGATAATTTCTTTTTTTTTTTTTTTTTTTTTTTTTTGAGACAGAGTCCAGCTCTGTCTCCAGGTGGAGTTCAGTGGCGCAATCACGGCTCACTGCAGCCTCCACCTCCCAAGTTCAAGCAATTCTCCTGCCTCAACCTCCCAAGTAGCTGGGACTACAGGGACACACTGCCACGCCCAGCTAATTTTTGTAGTAGAGACGGGGTTTCACCTTGTTGACCAGGATGGTCTCTATTTCCTGACCTCGTGATCTGCCCACCTTGGCCTCCCAAAGTGCTGGGATTACAGGCATGAGCCACTGCGCCTGGCATAATTAGATAATTTCTTACCTGCTTCACACACACACTTGTAAAATGTGTTTCCCCTCCTGTAAACTGTATTTAGCATAGCCATAGTGACACTTGTTTAAACGACTTAGGGTGTTTTAGGAGCTTTTCTGTACAGAAGCTTTGAGGGCGTGGTCCTTAGGTTCTCACCACTGCACTGGCTCAGGGTTTCCGCCCCTGCCAGGGTTGGGTCCCTCTCCTCCCGTGTGCTTCAAGGGCACTGGCTGCCTGTGAGTTCTTCCAAAGCTTCCTGGTGGAAGCCTTGGCTGCTGACTCTGCTTGATCCACAGGAGGCTAACGAGTCGACAGCAGAACCTGATCCTGAGCTACGCCGAGGACGAGACAGATGTGGAGGGGACAGTGAATGGTGTCACACTCACCAGCTCTGGTAAGGGGTCTGAAGACTACGCGGCGACATGTGGGGACCTCAGAGCCCCCTGGAGTATGGACGATTCAGGGCAGCATGTTGGGGTTTCCACTTGGGGTTCTTCATGAAGCCTTTAAAATGTGCAGTTGAAAGAGGGGGGCTGTGGGCGGGAACACCGGGCAGGGAGCCGCAGCCCCCAGTCCAAGCTTCACCTCCTCTCTGTGCATGTTCGTGTGCTGAGGTGAGAGCACCAGGGCACTTCCTGGAGGCAGCTCTGCGTGTCTCAGACCCAGTGTTCTGAGTTCTATCCTTGGTTCTGCCACTTGCCCTGTGACCTTGGACAAATCCTTCCCTAAGAGCTCCTCTCAAAAGCATAAGGAGAGCATGGATTGGAAGGATTTGTGCACTTCCCACCTGGGACACTCCGCTAGGATTTCAGAGTGTCTTTTGAACAACAGCAGCCACAGCAGTGGAGCCACAGTCAGAGGACTCAGTTCGCTGCTTTAGAGCAGGACTCACTCCGAGTTCATCTAGCCATGAACAGATGCACCATTTACCCTGAGTTCAGACATCGTGCGAGCGAGTGGCTGAGTGTTAGCAATCTGTCACCAGAACACCTGCTGTGGGCACTGTGGCAATGGTACCCCAGCTGGAGCCCCTCTTCCCGTGGGAGGTGGGGCCTCTGTTTCCTGGGACTCCTGCTCAGGGCAGGGCAGGCTGTGCCCAGGGGGTCCTTGGTTCAGGCTGCACGTATTTTCCTCATTGCATCATTTTGGTTTTGTTTGGCTCCTGGGTGGAGTTCTCAGAACTTGCGTGGCCTTAGATTAGTGCATGGTAATTCGTAGCAGGTGTTTGGAGCTGGGGGCAGATTTTTCAATAAAGTGGAGGATTTGGAGCTCCAGGGGCAGGGGCAGGGGCTGGGATGGAAGTCCCTGGAATTTCACTGAGCTCCTGTTGCTCCTAGGGGACTGGAAGTCCACTTTTAAAAAGCAGCTGCTGGCTGGGCGCAATGGCTCTCGCATGTAATCCCAGCACTTTGGGAGGACGAGGCAGGTGGATCAGTTGAGGTCAGGAGCCTGGACAACATGGTGATACCCCGTCCCTACTAAAAATGCAAAAATTAGCTGGGTATGGTGGTGCATGCCTGTAATCCCAGCTACTGGGGAGGCTGAGGCAGGAGAATCGCTTGAACTGAGGAGACAGAGGATGCAGTGAGCAAGACCGCGCCACTGCACTCCAGCCTGGGTGACAGAGTGAGACTCGGTCACACACACACAAAAAAGGCCAGGCGCAGTGGCTCTCGCTTGTAGTCCCAGCGCTTTGGGAGGCCGAGGAGGGTGGATCACGAGGTCAGGAGTTTGAGACCAGCCTGACCAACATGGTGAAACCCTGTCTTTACTAAAAAAGAAAAATACAAAAAGTAGCCGGGTATGGTGGTGAGCATCTGTAATCCCAGCTACTCAGGAGGCTGAGGCAGGAGAATTGCTTGAATCCGGGAGGCAGAGGTTGCAGTGAGCTGAGATTGTGCTGCTCCACTCCAGCCTGGGCGACATAGCGAGACTCTGTCTCAAAAAAAAAAAAAAAAAGCACCTGCCATAAAACTCTGTAGCCCAACCAGGTTCCGAATATCACTTATTTTAATGGTTTGGTACATATGCTATCATCTTTTATTCTTGTTGTATCTCTTGAACTAAAATAGAATTGGTCATAGTGTAGCTGTTCCCTGGAACTCTAATCATTGCACATGCGAGATTGGCTCCATAGACAGCTGTCCTTCCCTCCTCCCGCCCATCAGGGTAGCTTGAGGTGTGCTAGGGCCGGGCCCTGGGTGGGGTCGTGGGTGTTGCTTACTCTATTGGAGGGTGGGTATTAGTGGTTACCAGTTGATGTTTTGACCCCCTCTCTGATACTGTAAGTTGAGAGTTGATTCCGCCATCCACTGAGATCCTTTGTCACTTTCATGGTTCCTTGTCCTGATCACTCAGCCTCACTCAGCTGTTCCCTCACTCAGCCAGGATTTCTTCTCCTGTGTGCAAGACACTGTCGGCTCTTCCTTTTAAAAATCTTGGTGGGGCCAGGTGCAGTGGCTCACACCTATAATCCCAGCACTTTGGGAGGCTAATACAAGAAGATCACTTGAACCCAGGAGTTCGAGACCAGCCTGGGCAATATAGTGAGACTGTCTCTACAAAAGGTTTTAAAACTAGCCAGGTGCAGTAGCGTGCACCTCCATCACCAGCTGCCTGGGAAGCTGAGATGAGATCACTTGAGCCCCAGTACTCAAGGCTGCGGTGAGTCACAACAGCGACGCTGTACTCCAGCCTGGGTGCCAGGGCGAGACTGTCCCTAAGCATACACTGTCACATGTCGGTCTGCTGCCTGTGAGTGATTAAGTCTCTCATACTGTGAAGGAAGTTAGTTTTGCGTCCACAGATGACAGTATTACAGGACATATAATTCCCATGTCCTGAGAACTTAAGCAACAGTGGGATTTATTTGGTTGAGACAGTCTTGCTTCGTGGCCCAGCCTGGAGTGCAGTGGTGCAATCATAGCTCATGGCAGCCTCAAACTCGTGGACTCAAGTGATCCTCCCACCTTGGCCTCCTAGAGTGTTGGAATTACAGACATGAGCCACTGTGCCTGACCAGCGTAGTTTTTGATGCGCTTAGTATCTTATTTATTTTTATTCCTTAATGTAGCTGCTGAAAACCTTAATAGCTGACCCTGGTCTCCCAGAAAGACCATGGTGTGCTTAGAGACTCAGCACTTGCAGGGATAAACAGGTCTATCTTCTGGCAAAAAGAGAGGGAACTGGGGGGGCTTGCAATTACCATGTGACTTTTTGAGTGAGAGACACAGTATGGCTCCTTATTGTTCTTTTGCTTTTTTTGGAGACAGAGTCTCACTCTGTCACCCAGGCCAGAGTGCGGTGGCGCGATCTCGGCTCACTGCAACACACTCTGCCTCTTGGGTTCCAGCAATTCTGCCTTAGCCTCCCGAGTAGCTGGGACTACACGCGCACGCTGCCCCCGGCTATGTTTTTGTATTTTAGTAGAGATGGGGTTTCACCATGTTGCTGAGGCCAGTCTCGAACTCCTGAGCTCAGGCAATCTGCCCGCCTCGACCTCCCAAAGTGCTAGGATTACAGGCATGAGCCACTGCGCCCGGCCTTTTCTTTTTTGAGACTGGGTCTCACTCTGTTTTATGTAGCCTGCCTCACCCCTTCCCGGGGACCTGTGGAACCAAGCTTTGGACCTTCCACTAGCGAAGGCACTGTCTTACTTAGACTGAGGTCTTTACTCCGTTATGGCCTAGGTCTCTGGGCACATTAAAAATGCGCTCGACAATTAACATGCCAAGTTCAGGTTTATATTCTCACTCATAACAAAAGTGTGCACTCCTTGTCTAGTGGTTGGCAAATCTGTAACACGTTTGTGTGAGAAAGTACCTCTAGGTGGTGTCAGCCTGGGCCCTAAAGAAATAGCACACCTCCCCCAGGTTGAGAGCACTTAGGTTAGGCGCCCCAAATGGGGACAACTTGCTCAACTTGTTGCGCCCCAAATGGGGACAACATAGACTGCTGATGTGAGAGATGAGATGAAGTGCCCATGACAGAGGATTGTGCGTGGCCGTGACTCCTACATAGGCTGTTCTGCAGGGTCTTTACACACAGCAGCAGCATGGAATCTGGTCATTTGGTCTAGAAGTAGGGTTTTTCTTGGCGTCATTATTTACCTTCTTATAGCCAATAGCATGGTGGTTGAGAGTCTCGGCTTTGGAGTCAGACTGCGTGGGCTCACCCTCATTCCTCCCTCCCGCTTGTTGGCTCTGTGGGCCTTGGGTAAACCCTGTAACCTCTCTGTGCCTCCCTTTTTTGTTTTTTTCATTTGCCTGTAAGGAAGTGTATGTCCTGGCCTGGGAGGTGTCTGGCACTTGCCTGTGTTTTTGTCACTGTTGCTCAGATAGAGACAGCTGTCATGGTCCATCTCTATTTCTTGTTTCCCTGCTGTGGGTCCATGATTGAAAGGGCAGTTGGGAGACCTTCAGGCTCTGAGTGGTCTGTTACCTCAGTCATCTGCCAGGTGAGGCATCCTGTGCCATCTTAGGAGTGGCCGCCACTCTTCTTGAGGTGGTGCTTGGCCGCTCCTTGAATGTGGGCCCCTGGGTAGCCAGGCCGGGGTAGGTGGGGCCTGGGATGTGACCTTGGAGGTGCGGGCCCCTGACACCAGTTCTTTCTGCTGTTTGTGCCCAGGTGGCAGCTCCATGGATAGCTCCGCAGGAAGCAAGGCTAGGCGTGAGGCTGGGGAGGACGAGGAGGGATTCCTTTCCAAACTTAAGAAAATGTTTACCTCCTGATATTCCCGCTGAGGTAGGAAAACCCTGGAGGTTTCTTTCCCTTGTTTTCCTCTGTGAACTAATCCTGGTTTTCTCCCACTTTAACCAATATTGTGCCCCTATCCCCAGGAGTTGGAACAGGTGCCAGTCCAAGGTGTGGTAAACCTAGCTCCAATAGGAGCCGGCCTCTCAGCCTAGGGAAGAGATGACGTGGCAGTCAACCTGTAGTGTAGGACTGGCTGGGCTGCCGCGGCCAGCCTCTGGCTGTGTCTTCTTCCTGGGGAGGTGGCGATGGGGGGGCTGTTGTACAGCCCCCCTACAGTGGTGGGTCCGGCTTGCCCATGGTCACAAAGGGCGAGTCAGGCAGAGCCAGGCCTAGAACTCAGATCTCCTCACGTCCTGCCTGCTTGGAAGCTGCCCGCCTGTGTAGACAGCGCAGGGCTGTGCAAGCCTGGGGGCTGCTCCAGGGGTAGCGCTTGCTCGCCGTGTCATCTTGGGACCCACTTTTGTTGACTACGCTCATCTCAGCGGCTGGGGTTCTCGCCCCTCTCTTCGCACAGCTGCTTTCCAGGGATTAACAGATGCTCCCCAGCAGGGTATGTTCCCTTGAGATGTTGAGTATAAGGTAACTGCCTGTCTCTTTGGCTCAGGAAAAAGATCCACTGGAAACTAGGCCAGGAAGCAGCAGCCCCTCCCAGGGCCAGGACACCTGGGAGACGGGAGGATTCCAGAACAGCAGCACTGAGCTCCCACCCGCAGAGCCTCTGGATGGCCTTGACAACAGCGAAATCATGGGACAACACCTCTCTCCACAGAAAGGTCACAGTGGACAGCCCGGGGAGTAGGATGCAGCCCCGAAGGCTGGTGGCAGTTTCCTGTCCATGGGTAGGTGACAGCCCCTGGCTCAGGCAGAGGGAGACGGTTAGACTCTTGTAGGACTAAAACTCTAATTTGGAATTGAATGTTGTGGAGATCTTAATTAAAGGCCATGCTTACAGCTTAGAAATGAAGCCTTAAGCGGCACCAAGTTACAAAGTGATTAATTTCCTTCTCAGCAAACCTCCGGGAGGTTCCAGAATGAGTTCTTCCTCACAGGTTGTCTTCATGGGAGTCTGGGGCCCCCAGGCCCCACCAGCACCGTCCTCCCCTGATGAGGGGCCCTGCTGAGGCGTCAGCTGCTCTGCTCAGTTAGTCTTTATTCCCGGGGTACCAAGCAGCTGCACACTCAGGGCCTGGGAGGCACATAGAGGCCCAGAGAGTCCCTGGGGGTTCTGCTTCTGACCGTGTGGGTGGTGGTGATCCTTATCAGGATGGACAGTCCTTGCTCCCACCCCATCCAGGATGGCCGCCTGTCCCTGACCATTGAGTCCTGTTGTTTTAAGCCAGGCATGGAAGGCTCCTGCCCTTCTGCTGAGCCACAGCCCTCTGCAGCACTGTGCTGGCCAGATTTCAGCTGCCTTGGGAACTGAAGCCCTGCCACTGTTGCTAGCCAGGGTCTTGGTTCTCCCACTTACACTGTTGACATCTATTTTCTGAAGTGTGTTTAAATTATTCAGTGCTAATCATTGTTTTTTCCTGTGTAAATGTTGATTCAGAAAAGGAAAGCACAGGCTAAGCAGTTAAAGGCTCCCCACCATTCAGCCAGAGCAGAACCCCCATTCCCCAGCCTCTGCTGGTAGCATGTCGCAGTTTCCATGTGTTTCAGGATCCTCGGGCTGTTGTCAGACAGGTTAATGAAGAAACATTTCTCAATAGTTTCCTTTTTGTTTTCCTTTATAATTCACTAAAATAAAGCATCTATTAGTGTCTGATTTCGGAATGTAAAATGATTCTGTGTTAATGTAAATAAGATTATCTATTGCAAAAAGATATTTAAAACCTAAATTGTGGTCATTTCTTCTTTGAAAGAATTCAGACAGCCTCTGCAGGTGGCTTATGGGGGGGTTACAGGAGACTTGGCTGGCCTCATCCTGTGCTCACGCCCACCCAGAGCACATAGAGGCAGACAGGTCTGGGATGCCGACAGTGCTGACCCTCAGTCAGATTCCAGAGTGGGGTGCTGGCCATGACACAACAGTCCCATGTGAGTGAATGTTCTAGAATCTGGATGTGACTTTTTCCTTGGGAGCCCATGCTGTGAGAGCTGGGCAGCGTCCCTGGGTCCCTGCATTTCAGTCTCCCCCACTGGATTGTTTCTCTACATTCTTTTCAGAGTCTTTGCATCTTTTACATTCAATTTTATTTTATTTTTTTGATGTAGAGTCTCACTCTGTCGCCCATACTGGAGTGAAGTGATACCATCTCTGCTTAGTGCAACCTCTGCTTCCTGGGTTCAAGTGATTCGCCTGTCTCAGTCTTCTGAGTAGCTGGGACTACAGGCACCCGCCACCACGCCTGACTCATTTTTGTATTTTTAGTACAGATGGGGGTTTCACAATGTTGGCCAGGCTGGTCTTGAACTCCTGACCTCAGGTGATCCGCCTGCCTTGGCCTCCCAAAGTGCTAGGATTACAGGTGTGAGCCACCATGCCTGGCCAAAATTTTTATGTATTATAGTTTGGCTACTCTGGGTTCCCAGCCGAGCTCTATGCCTGGCATGGCTGAAGGGGCCTTGATACACGGCTCAGTCCGCCCTGGTGCTCCGGGCTGAGCAGGGTGAGATGTGAGTCCATTCGCTGGGTCAGGTGGAGAAGAGACTCGGGAAAGAGCTGACGGATAGGAGAGGCTCAGCAGTGACATTCTGCTCATCTCAGATACTTCCCAGTATTTTCATCAATGAAATACTGATTGCCAGACTACTGTGGACACTCAGTATGGACTAGGCACTATTCTAGCTCCTGGGGACACAGCAGTGGGGAGCTAGACTGTGTCTCATGTGAAAGCTTGGGCTTATTCCTGGTACAGTCGCCCTGAGTCTCATTCATGTCCTATTGTTTCAAAGCAGAAGTCTAGAGAAAGACTTTGGAAGAGAAAGGCGGATTCTCTTGCTAAACAGAAACCGTTGTTGTGTTGAAGAATCCTTCCCTCAAGGGATTAGAAGGTGGCTGTACATGGCTGGGTCCGGTGGCTCACGCCTATAATCCCAGCACTTTGGGAGGCTGAGGCGGGTGGATCAGTTGAAGTCAGGAGTTCAAGACAAGTCTGGCCAACATGGTAAAACCCCGTCTCTACAAAAATACAAAAAAATTAGCCAGGCGTGGTGGCGCACACCTGTAATCCCAGCTACTCAGGAGGCTGAGACAGGAGAATCGCTTGAACTCAGGAGGTGGAGGTTGCAATGAGTGGAGATTATGCCATTGCATTCTAGCCTAGGCAACAGCACGAGACTACATCTCAAAAAAAAAAAAAGGGGGGTGGCCATGCAACAGCTGTAAAATTCCATGCCCTTTCCAGGCCTGGGTTTGGTTTATTTCCACTTGTGCTCCTGATGTATTTGTTACCAGACTTTATAGCTTCGGAGTAGGAGTATGTATTTAAAAATACAAGAAAAAGGCCAGGCATGGTGGCTCATGCCTGTAATCCCAACACTTTAGGAGGCCAAGGAGGGAGGATTGCATGAGCTCAGGAGCAAGATAGTGAGACCCCATCTCTACAAAAAATTTTTTAAAATTAGCTGGGAGTGGTGGCTTGCACCTGTAATCTCAGCTCCTCGGAAAGCTTCAGGTGGCAGGATTCCTTGAGCTGGGGAGTTGGAGGCTGCAGTAAGCTGTGATCATGCAACTGCACTCCAGCCTAGGTGACACAGCCAGACCCTGTCTGAAGAAAATAAAGTATCTCTAGGCCCGTGAGCCTGTGGGAGGTGCATGCTTGGCACTTGCTTAAAAATTAGGAGGGTGGGCCAGGCATGGTGGCTCACACTTGTAATCCCAGCACTTTGGGAGGCCAAGATGGGCGAATCATGAGGTCACAAGTTCAAGACCAGCCTGGCCAACATGGTGAAACCCCGTCTCTACTAAAAATACAAAAATTAACCAGGTGTGGTGGTGTGCGCCTGTAATCCCAGCTACTCGGGAGGCTGAGGCAGGAGATCCCCCTTGAACCCGGGAGGCAGAGGTTGCAGTGAGCCGAGATCACGCCACAGGATTCCAGCCTGGGTGGCAGAGCGAGACTCCATCTCAAAAACAAAACAAAACATTAGGAGGGTGCACAAGGCCAGCTCTCAGGGATTGGTCTTCAGCCCCGTCCCCACCTCAGGCCTGGGCTTGGGTTGCTTCCAACCTGAGCCTCCTCCTCCCTCACAGTCCTTCGGGTTCTGGTGGACTGGCCTTTGTTTCCTTTCCTGTCAACCAAACCCCGCTCTGTCTGCAGGAATCCTCTGCAGGCCCACAGGTCTCCAGCTGCCCCTGCCCCTCTGTGTTCGTAGCACTGCAGAGCCAGCTCTGATATGGAGGACGCAGCTGCACAGCTCCTGCAAGAGGCTTGTTTCACTTGCTGGTTGATAAGTACTGTGTACGTCTTTTTTTTTTTTTTTTGAGACGGAGTCTCGCCCCGTGGCCCGGGCTGGAGTACAGTGGCCGGATCTCAGCTCACTACAAGCTCCGCCTCCCGGGTTTACGCCATTCTCCTGCCTCAGCCTCCCAAGTAGCTGGGACTACAGGCGCCCGCCACCTCGCCCGGCTAGTTTTTTGTATTTTTTAGTAGAGACGGGGTTTCACCGTGTTAGCCAGGATGGTCTCGATCTCCTGACCTCGTGATCCGCCCGTCTCGGCCTCCCAAAGTGCTGGGATTACAGGCTTGAGCCACCGCGCCCAGCCCTGTGCATGTCTTTTAACCAGAAGTTCTGCTGATTTGTCATGACCCTTGAAGGGTCACAAATGGGCCAGGTGGGAACGTAAAAGGTGAAGTGGGTCCACAGTCATGTGGCCAAGGGCATGATCCACAGACTTTAGCTTACTGGTCACCTTCCCCAATGCTGCTCCTGCCCCCATTTGTTATTTATCCTTGCTGTTTTGTTTTTTTGCAGCCCTTACGTCAATTTGTTTTTTGGGTTTTATTTTTTTGAGACAGGTTTTCACTCTGTTGCCCTGGCTGGCGTGCGGTGGTGCAATCACAGCTCACCACAGCCTTGACCTCCTGGGCTCAAGTGATCCTCCCACCACAGCTTCCTGAGTAGCTGAGAGTACAGGCACATGCCTGCCACCATTTCTTGTATATTTTTTGTTTTTGAGACAGAGTCTCCCTCTGTCGCCCAGGCTGGGTGGAGTGCAGTGGTACAGTCTCAGCTCACCACAACCTCCACCTCCTGGGTTCAACTGATTCTCCTGCCTCAGCCTCCCGAGTAGCTGAGACTACTGGCACACGCCACCATGCCCAGCTAATTTTTGTATTTTTTGGTAGAGACAGGGTTTCTCCATGTTGACCAAGTCGGTTTCGAACTCCTGACCTCAACTGATCCATCTGCTTTGGCCTCCCAAAGTGCTGGGATTACAGGCATGAGCCACCTCGCCTGGCCCTAGTTTTTTTTGTTTTTTTGTTTTTGTTTTTGAAACGGAGTCTCGCTCTGTCGCCCAGGCGATCTGGGCTCACTGCAACCTCCGCCTCCTGGGTTCACGCAATTCTCCTGCCTCAGCATCCCGAGTAGCTGGGACTACAGGTGCCCGCCACCGTGCCTGAGATGGGGTTTCACCGTGTTAGCCAGGATGGTCTTGATCTCCTGGCCTCGTGATCCACCCGCCTCCGCCTCCCAAAGTGCTGGGATTACAGGCGTGAGCCACTGCACCTGGCCTGTATTTCTTTTTTTTAGTAGAGATGGGGTCTTGCTATGTTGCCCAGGCTCATCTCAAACTCCTGAACTAAAGCGATCCTCCACCTCGGCCTCCCAAAGTGCCAGGATTACAGGCATGGATTCATAACTATTTATTGTGCGTTTCTATCAGGCTCTCCCACTAAACAGAAGCTCCTCAAGGCAGGGAGCATAACTTTTTTTGCTACATTGTATTTAGGGCCCAGCATACTGGTAAATTGTCAAAGAAATGCTTCAGTCAACGGATACAATGAACTTTTGTGCCTGGAGTACCAGAGCCAGGGTGGGGAAGTAAAAAAATAAAAATCATGATGGTAGTCACACAAACCCAAACGTGTTGAAATTCACAGAACTGCTGGGCTTGGTGGTTGACACCCATACTGTAATCCCAGCTACTCAGGAGGTTGAGGTGGAAGGACCACTTAAGCCTCGGAGGTGAAGGCTGCAGGGAGCTATGACTGCACCACTGCACTCCAGCCTGGGCAACAGAGCGAGACCTTGACTCTTAAAAAAAAAAATAGTAATAATAGTAATTGTCTGGGCGCAGTGGCTCATGCCTGTAATCCCAGCACTTTGGGAGGCTGAGGCAGGTGGATCACGAGGTCAATAGATCAAGACCATCCTGGACAATATGGTGAAACCCCGTGTCTACTAAAAATACAAAAATTAGCTGGGCGTGGTGGCAGGTGCCTGTAATCCCAGCTACTTGGGAGGCTGAGGCAGGAGAATCACTTGAACCCAGGAGGCGGAGGTTGCAGTGAGCTGAGATCGCGCCACTGCACTCCAGCCTGTGACAGAGTGAGACTCCGTCTCAAAAAAAAAATCACAGAACTGCCATGGACCACGAACTCTCAGGCAAATGACTGGTCTCTCGGCCTCTGTCCCTCTTCTCTGTGACCCACCCCAGCAAGCAAGGTGGATTGTTTCTCCTTCAGTTTTGCTTCCCAGCCTTTGCTGCAGGCAGCATCACCTTTTCCCAGCAGTGTGCAATCACTGTGCGTTGTGGGCCACAGCTCTGCCACATCCGATTTTCCTTTTTCCAACCTGTTTGAAGGTCGCCTGTGTCCTGGACAGCACCCCAAGGCTGGCTCCTCCCAGGACAAGGATGAGGAGGAAAGGGAGAAGCCCTTTCCTTCCCCGCCCCCCCGCAGAGCCTGTCCCCAGCTCACATGTGCAGATGGCCTTACTGACTCTGGAGATGAAAAGGGGTGTGTCGGAAGCTCGGCTCCTGGGGCTCCTCTGTGTCCTGTGCTATGTCCCCGTCTGTAAATGAATTTCAAATGTGATGGGAACAGAGGCTGCTGGTCAGAGCTGCTCTGCTAGCTGAGGTTAGAACGGGCCACTTCACACCTGTTTGACTAAACACACGTGTAGGTCACTCGTCCCAGTCACCAAGTGATCCCTTCAGCCCTGGACCCCCTCTTACTGCTGTGTTGGTACCCAGCTATCACCCCAAGCCAAATCCTGGAAGCCATCTGGGAGAACAATGGCTTTATTCAGATGTCGGTGCCTCTGCCCCTCTGGTGTCCCCAACCCCCACAAGGGGCTGCAAGGTGGGCAGGTCACAGCAGGGCGAAGTCCCCTTTGTGCTGTTCCAGCCACTGGTCCAGCGTCAGGGCCTTGGGGTTGAGTCTCAGGGTCAGCTCGATGTCATGATCAGGTCTCAGGGCATAGAAACGGAACATGTTGGCCAGGTCCCGTGCCCCGGGAAAGCCAAGCTTTTCGTAGTCCTCAGGAGTCATCTGGAAGCAGAGGAGCCTGTCGTGGCCGGCGTCCTCCAGTGCCCTGGGAGGTGGCAAGCTGGGGGGGAAGGCCAGATGGGCTGGGGTCTCCCGACTTGCTACACCCAGAACGACTACTGTCTCAGTCGCTGACCCAGGTCCTCAGTACAAGGTCAGTTGAAAACTTAGTAGAAGTTAGAAGAGCCAAAAGTTGAGACACCGCTACTCTCCTGAGCAGCCTGACATTCTAGATCAGTTTAAAGATTGTTCGTAGCCAGAGGCTGTGGCTCATTCCCATAATCCTTGCACTTGGGGAGGCTGAGGCAGGCAAGTCACTTGAGGCCAGGAGTTTGAGACCAGCCTGGCCAACACGGTAAAACCCCATCTCTACCAAAAATACAAAAATTAGCTGGGCCTGGTGGTGGATGCGTGTAATCCCAGCTACTTAGGAGGCTGAGACAGAACTGCTTGAACCCAGGAGGTGGAGGTTGCAGTGAGCTGAGATCACACCATTGTACTCCAGCCTGGGTGACAGAGTGAGACCCTGTCTCAAAACTGAATAAATAAATAAAAAGACTATTATTTTCAGATCATGAGATGAAAATATCTCAATCCCTTCCAAATCAGAGACCTCCCTGCATCACTTTCTTGCTCAAAAACCAAAGCTTGACCCGACATGGTGGCTCACACCTGTCATGCCAGCACTTGGGGACGTGGAGGTGGGTGGATCGCTTGAGCCCAGGAGTTCGAGACCAGCCTGCCTAGGCAACAAAGCGAAACCCCTACTCTACAAAAAATTTTCAAAAATTAGCCAGGCCCAGTGGCATGCACCTATAGTCCCAGCTACTTGGGAGGCACAGGTGGTTGGGCTGCTTGAGCCTGGGAGGTTGAAGTTGCAGTGAGCTATGATTGTGCCACTACACTCCAGCCTGGACAAAAGAGTGAGACTGTCTCAAAAACAGCACCCACAAGACAGACAGACAAAAAACCAAAGCTGTTCCCGTCCCCACTGAGCTGAATCTTAACTCCTCAGCTCCCCAAATCTTCCATGACCTGGCTCAGGCCTTTTTCTTTTTTAAAGCAATATAAGTCATTTAGTGCATATTTTGGAGGTGTTAGGCATAGTACTAAAACAAACCTTTTGCATTTTTTTTTCATTTAATCCTCACAACAAACCAAAGGGGTGTATACTATTGATACACTCAGTTCACAGATGAGAAAACAGGTAGAGAGGGGTCAGGAAACATTCTTGAACTTACACGTTGGCAGGTCTCAATGCCTGGAACCAGATCTCAGCCCAGGAGGCTGACCCACCTGAACGCTGAACCTTTCTGTGCCACAGCCTCCTCCCATTACTGTACTGGGTCTCGGTAGGGCTCTAAGGGTGACTTTTGTCTTTGTTGTTGTTAAGACTGAGTCTTATTCCGTCATTCAGACTAGAGTGGCGGTAGGGTGCACATAGCTCACTGCAGCCTCGAACTCCTGGGCTCAAGCAATCCTCCCACCTCAGCCTCCTGAATAGCTGGGACTACAGGCACGTACCATCACACATGGCTAATTTTTATTTTTTCTAGAGAAGGGGTCTCCCTATGGTTCCCAGGCAGGTCTTGAACTCCTAGGCTCAAGTGATCCTCCTGCCTTGGCCTCCTGAATAGCTGGGGCAACAGGTGCTCACCACCACAATCGGGTTATTTTTGTATGTTTTGTAGAGATGGGGGTCTCACTATGTTGCCTAGGTTTGTCTTCAACTCCTGGGCTCAAGCAGTCCTGCCACAGCCTCCCAAAGTGCTGGGATTACAGGTATGAGCCAACGTGCCCAACTAACTTTTATCTTTTTTTTTTTTTTTTTCTGAGATGGAGTCTTGCTCTGTCGCACAGGGTGGAATGCCGTGGCGCGATCTCGGCTCACTGCAACCTCCGCTTCCCAGGTTCAAGCAATTCTCCTGCCTCAGCCTCCCTAATGGTTGGGGTTACAGGTGCTTGCAACCATGCCGTCTAATTCTTGTATGTTTAGTAGAGACAGTGTTTCACCATGTTGGCCAGGCTGGTCTCCAGCTCCTGACTTCGTGATCTACACAGCTGGGCCTCCCACAGTGCTGGGATTACAGGTGTGAGCCACCATACCCAGCTCAACTTTTGTCTTTGTTTCTTTGTTTGTTTATTTTGAGACAGAGTCTCGCTCTGTCCCCTAGGCTGGAGTGCAGTGGCACCGTCTAGGCTCACTGCAAGCTCTGCCTCCTGGGTTCACGCCATTGTCCTGCCTCAGCCTCCCGAGTAGCTGGGACTATAGGCGCCCACCACCACGCCCGGCTAATTTTGTATTTTAGTAGAGATGGGGTTTCACCATGTTAGCCAGGATGGTCTCGATCTCCTGACCTCTTGATCCAGCTGTCTCAGCCTCCCAAGGTGCTGGGATTACAGGCGTGAGCCACCACACCCGGCCCAACTTTTGTCTTTTAAGGACTCCAGTGTTTCCCAGATTCTTTTTTTTTTGTTTGTTTGAATTGGAGTCTCGTTCTGTCACCCAGGCTGGAGTGCAATGGCATGATCTCGGCTCACTGCAAACTCCGCCTCCTGGGTTCCAGTGATTCTCCTGCCTTAGCCTCCCACGTAGCTGGGATTACAGGCACCTACCACCACACCCGGCTAATTTGTTTATTTTTAGTAGAGATGGGGTTTCATCATGTTGGCCAGGCTGGTCTCGAACTCCTGACCTCAGGTGATCCACCTGCCTCAGCTTCCCAAAGTTCTGGGATTACAGGCATGAGCCACTGCAACCGGCCTTCCAGATTCTTTAATGAGTAGGTCTTACTTTCCTAATGGTAATGACAGACATTAGAAACCAGGTACCCAAGAGTCTGTCCAGTAGGCCTCTGCCCACCCAGCCAGGCCAGTATTGGGGGCAGGGGTTGGGCTTCTCTTTCTAGACTCTTCCCCTTCAAATCCCCTCCCACAGAGGAGCCCGGCAGGGCCTGCATTTTCACCCCTCCTCCTGGAAGCTTTTCTCTCTACTTGGCCAAAACATGTAAGCCAGAAATTTCACTCTGTGGCCACTTAGCTCCCAGAACAGCAGAAAATAAACGTTGACAATGAACAAATGAATTTAGATGCATTTCCCAGAGGGGTGGGCAGCCCTGGATACACCCTCCCTATGGGGAGCTAGAAAGCCCTGACACGGCTACCTGAGTCCCCTGGGGTGGGAGACCCACCTTGGCATCGTGCACAACTTTGTGGGTGTGCTTGGTGAGCAGGGCAGCATACTCCTCAGCCGTGTGCCTACAAGTACTCAGCCCGATGTTCTGGCCGATGTATTTTTCTGGCATCTTCAGCAGGCTGAGCACCACGGGACCCAGGTCGGACACAGACATGCCATCCATGGGAACGTCACCTGTGGGCAGGCCTGTGGGGCACAGACATGAGCTGGCACATGTCCCAAGGGCAGACCCGGGCAGGGACAGAGCCCCTCTCCAAAGGGTCCAAGCTGGTTCTTCCCAGCAGTCAGCTGCATACTCCAGCACTCAGGCATAGCTAAGATATGTCTTGCTATTTGTGGTAGCACAGAGGTAGCAGTGGAATTGAGTCAGGAAGCAGGATGGAATCCGGCTACTGCCAGCTGGGGCAGGCTGTTGAGGCTCTCTGAGTCTGGGTTGCTGCGTTCCCAGAATGGGGCTACGAACCTGGGCCTGCCCAGCTCTCTTAGCGCTAGGATGACGGACAAGGGACAAAGGAAAAGGACTTTGAAAGCTGCTACAGAGAGTGCGGCTGGAGCCCAGGGTCTCCGCTGATCCTGAGGCACCAGCTTGAAGTACTCTGTCATATCCTCAATTCCTGGAAGCTGGAATGTCCACCTCTGGGTGGATACTCTGAATACCAACTCACTTACCAGAAATCCTGATTAACCAGACACCAAGGGCTGGCCCAGAGCAGCACGTCCATGATAAACGCTTGATAAATCCTGAATGAATGAATGACTTGCAACTTTCCAGGCTGAGGTTTTGTAGATGGGGAGGCTGGCAAGGGTCTGGGTGTGGCCCGTGGAATGCTTGGGTGCCATCCTCTTACCTAGAGACGGGCCAATGCAGCTACCAGTTCAGATCCCCTAGGAGCTCGAGGGCACAGAGCTCAGAGACCGGAGCAGGAGATATCCCTGACTGGAGGTTTTTTTTTTTTTTTTTTGAGACAGAGTCTTGCTCTGTCGCCCAGGCAGGGGTGCAGTGGCCGGATCTCAGCTCACTGCAAGCTCCGCCTCTTGGGTTCACGTCGTTCTCCTGCCTCAGCCTCCAGAGTAGCTGGGACAACAGGCGCCCGCCACCACGCCTAGCTAATTTTTTGTATTTTTAGTAGAGATGGGGTTTCACCATGTTAGCCAGGATGGTCTCGATCTCCAGACCCTGTGATCCACCATCCTTGGCCTCCCAAAGTGCTGGGATTACAGGCGTGAGCCATCGTGCCCAGTCTTTTTTTTTTTTTGTCACGGGGTCTTGCTCTGTCGCCCAGGCTAGAGTGCAGTGCCACAATCTCGGCTCACTGCAACCTCCGCCTCCTAGGTTCAAGCAATTTTCCTGCCTCAGGCTCCCAAGTAGCTGGGATTACAGGTGTGCGCCACCATGCCAGGCTGGCTAATTTTTGTATTTTTAGTAGAGACAGGGTTTCACCATGTTGGCTGGTCTTGAACTCCTGACCTCAGGTGATATCCCCGCCTCAGCCTCCCAAAGTGCTGGGATTATAGGTGTGAACCACTGCGCCTGGTCCTCCTCCTTATCTTTGAAGGAGAACTGACAACCACTAGGTCCTCTCTGTAAAGCCTTCCAGTGGACCAAGCGAGCATTGCATCATCACTGTCTCAGTAGATCTTGCCACCCCTGCAAACGTCAGTATAAAGCCCATCTCACAGAACAGGAAGTTGAGGCCCTGCAAGCTGACAGGACATGCTCAGTCCTGGGCCCAACGTAAGGGAGCCACGGCTCAGACCTGGCACCACATGACAGCTGCCTGAGGTCTGCTACACTAACGGCTTCACAAGGCGGAGAGCTCTGCCTCACCGTGTGCGAGGAAGGGCACTCACTCAGCAAGTAGCTCTCTCCGTCTGGGGCTTTCTGGGGCAAGAAGTGGGAGAGGAAGTTCTCGAAATAGCAGGGCAGCCGCACACTGGTCATGGGAACGCCGATGTCTCGGAAATATTCCTCCACCTCCCCTTTGCCGTCAAAGTGCGCCGCGGCCAGTCTCCCTGCCGTCAGCTTCTTGATGTTCTCTAGGCCGCTATAGACCACATAGTGGAGGCCCAGGCGCTTGGCCAGATCAGCGAGCAGCTTCCCCTGGAGGGCAGGGAAAGAGATCACAAGGCTCAGAGGAAGGACGTCTGTCCCTGGTCATGGCCCCAGTGTTCTAATCCCGGAGCGGCCACCATCTGCGAGGTTGACAGCCAGACCCCACTTATCCCTGAGGAGGCCGCCTCTCCTGGAATGATGTTCACATATGACAGCACACCTGTTAACACAGCCCTGGCAGCCTTCTACCAGCCACCAACTGTGGCCCACCATGTGCAACATAGGAGGGGCGAGCAGGTCGGCTGTAGGGGGACGGCCTGCATGGAGGCCCAAAGGACAATGCACGTGTCCCATTTCTGCTGGTGTGAGAACACCCTGCCCACGGACCTCAGCCATCTTCCTTGGAGAGCCCTGGGAGGCTATACAGAGACACCACAGCTGCCTAGGTTCCAATCAGGCTCTGCCATGTACAAGCTGTGTGACCCTGGACAAGTGATGGCACCATCCTGAGCTCGTTGGTTAAATGCAGATGACAACACTACCTACTGCATGAGGTGATGCAGGGATTCGGATGGTGGCCTCCAAAAAGATACGCCACATCCTCACTCCTAAAACATGTGAATGTGACCTTATTCAGAAAAAGGGTCTTGGCAGATGCAATTATGTGAAGGATCTTGAGATAGGAACATCCTGCACTAACCAGATGGGCCCTAAATCCAGTAACCAGGGTACTTATGAGAGACGGGAGAGGAGACGAACTTGGAGAAGGCGATGCGAAGAGGGAAGCGGAGATGGGAGCTTTGTGGCCACAAGCCAAGGAACACCTGGAGCCACAAGAAACCGGAAACGGTGAAGAAGGATTTCCCTTGAACCCCTTGTTTTGTTTCGTTTTGTTTTGAGACGGAGTCTCACTTTGTCACCCAGGCTGAAGTGCAGTGGCAAGATCGTGGCTCACTGTAACCTCTGCCTCCCAAGTTCATGCCATTCTCCTGTCTTAGCCTCCTGAGTAGCTGGGACTATAGGCGCCTGCCACCACGCCTGGCCAATTTTTTCTATTTTTAGTAGAGACAGGGTTTAACTGTGTTAGCCAGGATGGTCTCGATCTCCTGACCTCGTGATCTACCCACCTGGCCTCCCAAATTGCTGGATTACAGGCGTGAGCCACTGCGCCTGGCCTGTTTTGTTTTGTTTTGTTTTTGAGACGGAGTCTCGCTCTGTCACCCAGGCTGGAGNGC
>NW_016808231.1:4430626-4435239 GCF_001698545.2 Rhinopithecus bieti | reverse complement strand
TTGGCCAGGCTGGCCTCAAACTCCTGACTTCAAGTGATCCGCCTGCCTCGGCCTCCCAAAGTGCTGGGATTACAAGCGTGCGCTACCACGCCCAGCTGATTTCTATGGTTTTAAGCCACGTGGATTGTGGTCCTTTGTTGTGACAGTACCAGGAAGCCCACACGGAATCATCAGGATTAGAAATAAGATCTGCTGGGCTGGGCGGGGTGGCTGACAACTGTAGTCCCAGCACTTTGGGAGGCCGAGGCAAGCAGATCACCCGAGGTCGGGAGTTCGAGACCAGCCTGACCGAAATGGAGAAACCCTGTCTCTACTAAAAATACAAAAAAATTAGCTGGGCGTGGTGGCACATGCCTGTAATCTCAGCTACTCAGGAGGCTGAGGCAGGAGAATCACTTGAACCCAGGAGGCGGAGGTTGCGGTGAGCCAAGATTGCGCCATTGCACTCCAGCCTGGGCAAAAAGAGCGAAACTCAGTCTCAAAAAAGAAAGAAAGAAAGAAAAGAAATAAGATCTGCTTCGGGCCGGGCATGTGGTTTACGCCTGTAATCCCAGCACTTTGGGAGGCCAAGGCGAGCAGATCAGATGAGGTCAGGAGTTCAAGACCGGCCTGGCCAACATGGTGAAACCCCGTCTCTACTAAAAATACAAAAATTAGCTGGGCGTGCTGGTGCGCACCTGTAATCCAAGCTACTCGGGAGGCTGAGGCAGGAGAATTGCTTGAATCTGGGAGGCAGAGGTTGCCATGAGCTGAGATTCCACCACTGCACTCTAGCCTGTACGACGGAACGAGACTCCATCTTAAAAAAAAAAAAAGATCTGGCCAGTCACAGTGGCTCACGCCTGTAATCCCAGCACTTTGGGAGGCCGAGGCAGGCAGATCACAAGGTCAGGAGATTGAAACCATCCTGGCTAACATGGTAAAACCCCATCTCTACTAAAAATACAAAAAATTAGCCGGGCGAGGTGGCGGGCGCCCGTAGTCCCAGCTACTCGGGAGGCTGAGGCAGGAGAATGGCATGAAACCCGGGAGGCAGAGGTTGCAGTGAGCCGAGATTGTGCCACTGCACTCCAGCCTGGGGGACAGAGCCGAGACTCCGTTTCAAAAAAAAAAAAACCCGGCCAGGCGCGGTGGCTCAAGCCTGTAATCCCAGCACTTTGGGAGGCCGAGACGGGCAGATCACGAGGTCAGGAGTTCGAGACCATCCTGGCTAATACTGTGAAACCCCGTCTCTACTAAAAAATACAAAAGCTAGCCGGGCGAGGTGGCTGGCGCCTGTAGTCCCAGCTACTCGGGAGGCTGAGGCAGGAGAATGGCGTAAACCCGGGAGGCGGAGCTTGCAGTGAGCTGAGATCCGGCCACTGCACTCCAGCCTGGGCGACAGAGCGAGACTCCGTCTCAAAAAAAAAAACCAAAAAAGATCTGTGTTAATCAGAGAAGTTGTCTTTATCCGTTCTATATAATGGGCTTCTAGGTAAGACCATAATTGAAGAAAGGGTCAAGGCTAATAACAAGTTTGGATGGGTACATGTGGACATGAAGGCAACAACAGACACTGGGGACCGTGGGAGGGAGGGAGGCAAGGGTTGAAAACCTACCTACTGGGTACTGTGCCCACTACCTGGGTGATAGGTCCGGTCACACCCCAGACCCCAGTATCACTCATTATACCAATGTAACAAACCTGTGCATGTACCCCTGAATCTAAAATAAAACTGGAAATTATTTATTTAAAAAAGCAACTTCTAACATTTGTGATTAAAAAACAGACCAGGTGTGGTTGCTCAGTGAGACTGAGACTGTCTCAAAAAAAAAAAATCATTGGATGAGAAAGCAACAGCATCCACCTACTTCACAGCCTAGAGCAGGCAGAGGCATGAAGAAGAGGGAAAGGCCTGCAGTGGTCAGCCCTCCCTGCAGAATTGGAGCTCCTCCCAGGCGCTCTGCTCCTAGCCTGGCCCGGCCTCCCTGCAGCTCCTGCTTGCCCTCACCTGCTTGACCTCCTTCTCCTGGCTGCAGCTCTCCCAGTAACTGGTCACAATGAAGGTGGCGTAAGCCCCATTCAGGGCCAATTCCATGCTGACGTGGTCATCTTGGTCTCCCTTCACTACTTCTGCACCTTGAAGCCTCAGCTCCTTTGCTGCCTTCTTCCCAGGGTTCCGGGTCACAACTCGAACCCTGAATGTTCCATCTTCCAGGAGCGTGCGGGCCACAGAGCCACCCTGGGCACCTATAAAGAGTCAAAAACACCTCCCAGGTCCAACCTGCCTAGAAGTCCCACCGAAGGGCCAAACCCTGAAGGGAGTGCTCCACCACCGCAAGGAACATCCAGGAAACCTTCTCAGCGATGATTCTCATTCAATTATTTTTATTTTATTTTATTTATTTTTTTGAGATGAAGTCTCACTCTATCACCCAGGCTGAAGTGCAGTGGTACGATCTTGGCTTGGTGAAACCCCACCTCTATCAAAAAATACAAAAATTAGCTGGCTGTGGTGGCACATGCCTGTACTCCCTGCTACTCAGGAGGCTGAGGCACGAGAATTGCTGGAACCCAGGAGGCGGAGGTTGCAATGAGCTGAGATTGTGCCACGGCACTGCAGCCTGGGTGACAGAGTGAGAATCTGTATTTAAAAAAAAAAAAAAAAAAAAAGGGCCAGGTACGGTGGGTCACACCTGTAATCACAGCACTTTGGGAGGCCAGGGCGGGTGGATCACAAGGTCAGGAGATCGAGACCATCCTGGCTAACAAGGTGAAACCCCGTCTCTGCTAAAAATACAAAAACTTAGCCAGGCGTGGTGGCGGGCACCTATAGTCACAGCTACTCAAGAGGCTGAGGCAGGAGAATCACTTGAACCCAGGAGGCGGAGCTTGCAGTGAGCCCAGATCACGCCACTGCACTCCAGCCTGGGTGACCTGGGTGACAAAGTGAGACTCCCTCTCAAAAAAAAAGGGCCGGCGCAGTGGCTCACACCTGTAATCCAGCACCTTGAGGCCAAGGCGGGTGGAACACCTGAGGTCGGGAGTTCGAGAACACCCTGACTAACATGGAGAAACCACTGTCTCTACTAAAATACAAAATTATCCAGGCGTGGTGGCACATGCCTGTAATCCCAGCTACTCGAGAGACTGAGGCAGGAGAATCGCTTGAACCTGGGAGGTGCAGAGGTTGCAGTGAGCCAAGATCGTGCCATTGCACTCCAGCCTGGGCAACAAGAGTGAAACTTGGTTTCAAAAAAATAAAGGTAAAAATATTTATGATGTAATAAAGTAAAAAAAGTAGAATACAAAACCATATTCAGGCTGGGTTCAGTGGCTGTAATCCCAGCACTTTGGGAGGCTAAGGTGGGTGGATCATGAGGTCAGGAGTTCAAGACCAGCCTAGCCAAGATGGTGAAACCCCGTCTCTACTAAAATACAAAACTTAGCCAGGCATGGTGGCGGGCGCCTGGAGTCCCAGCTACTTAGGAGGCTGAGGCAGGAGAATGGCGTGAACCCGGGAGGTGGAGCTTGCAGTGAGCCGAGATTGAGCCACTGCACTCCAGCCTGGGCGACAGAGCAAGATTCCATATCAAAAAAAAAAAAAAAAAAAAAAATTAGCTGGGCACGTGGCAGGAGCCTGGAATCCCAACTACTCGGGAGGCTGAGGCAGAAGAATCGCTTGAACCAGGGTGGCAGAGGCTGCAGTGAGCCGAGATTGGGCCACTGCACTCCAGTCTGGGTGTCTCAAAACAAAACAAAACAAAAACATATTCAGATCTTGATGGGATATGAATTCTTCCTGAAGTAGAATATAAAGCCATATTCAGATACACAACCATATTAAGATCTGCTCAAAAATGGGACAAAGAAAAATAGTTAAAAGAAAGGAATACAAAAACTTATTCCAATCTCGAGGGATCTTGAGTCACACAGGCATGCGCATCTGTCAGAAGTGCCCTTAAGATTTTGCACATAGGCCGGGCGCGGTGGCTCAAGCCTATAATCCCAGTACTTTGGGAGGCTGAGATGGGCGGATCACGAGGTCAGGAGATCGAGACCATCCTGGCTAACACGGTGAAACCCCGTCTCTACTAAAAAAATACAAAAAAAACTAGCCGGGCGATGTGGCGGGCGCCTGTAGTCCCAGTTAGTCGGGAGGCTGAGGCAAGAGAATGGCGTGAACCCGGGAGGCGGAGCTTGCAGTGAGCTGAGATCTGGCCACTGCACTCCAGCCTGGGCGACAGAGCGAGACTCCGTCTCAAAAAAAAAAAAAAAAAAAAAAAAATTTTGCGCATTGCAGCTGGGCATCGTGGCTCATGCCCGTAATCCTGACACTTTGGGAGGCTGAGTCAGGCAGATCTCTTGAACCCAGGAGTTTGAGACCAGCCTGGGCAATGTGGTGAAACCAGCAACAAGGCGAAACCCTATCTCTACAAAAAAATACAAAAATTAGCTGGGCATGGTGGCATGTGCCTCTAGTCCCAGCTACTAGGGAGGCTGAGGCTGGAGGAAAGCCTCAGCCTGGGAGGTTGTTGAGGCTGCAGTGAGCCGTGATCACACACACCACTGCACGCCAGCCTGGGTGACAGAGTAAGGCCCTGTCTCCAAAAAAAAAAAAAAAAAAAAAAAT
>NW_016808231.1:4415511-4428367 GCF_001698545.2 Rhinopithecus bieti | reverse complement strand
ACCGCGCCCGGCCTATGCTATCATTTTTAAAAATGATAACGTGTTATCTACTCTGGCAGGATATTCAAGAAACTTGGTAACAGCGATAGATGAGGTAGAAGAGGAGGCTAGGAAGAAGATATAATTTTGGTATCATGTTCAAGTACTCCTATTCAAGTAAGTTAAGTAACTTATTTTTTTTAATTTGGAAAGCAGGTCGGGCGTGGTGGCTCACTCCTGTAACACCAGCACTTCGGCAGGCCGAGGCGGGTCGATCACCTGAGGTCAGGAGTTTGAGACCAGCCTGACCAATACGATGAAACCCCGACTCTACTAAAAATACAAAAATTAGCCGGGCATGGTGGCATGCGCGTAATCCCAGCTACTTGGGAGGCTGAGACAGGAGAATCCCTTGAACCCGGGAGGCCAAGGTTGCAGTGAGCCAAGATCGTGCCATTGCACTCCAGCCTGGGTGACAGAGCAAAACTCCGTCTAAAAAAAAAAGGAAAGCAATTCTGGTCTCGTTCCTGCGACCACAGCCCCAACCCGGGTCGGGGGTCCCAGTGACCTTACCCCTCCCTGCAGACCCCAGGACGGGCGGTCTTCAGGGCTGGGCGCCCTGCTTCTGCAGGGGCCCCAGTCTGGGGTTTCGCTCACCTGTGCCTCCGAAAACCACCACCAGTTTCTTGTCCGCCATGAGGACGAGAAGGGGACGAATGCGGTCCAGAGAGATCTGGGGGTAGTGGGAGGCGTGGAATTGGGGGTGAGGCCCGGGTTCCCGCCAGGAGCAACAAGGGACCACCCATTGTCTGCGCACCGAGTATGTGTCGAGGGGGGGCAGCTGGGCCCGGAGCGGCAAGACGCCCGTCCCGAGACCCGCGACCCTCCTCCGTCCCGCCTCCCCCGCCCGAGTCCGGTCACCCGCTCCCTGGCCCGAGTTCCACCGGCTGGAGTGACCTCCGTGCCGCGGCCTGGCCGGAACAAGTTCCAGGAGCCCGGGACCCCGATTCTGCGGCCAAGTCCACTGCAGAGGCGGGGATGGAGCTGCCCGCGAGACGCCGACCCCACCTCGCAGCTCCGGCCTCACCCGGCAGAGCGCCGCTCCCGGGAGCACAGCGTCGGAGGACCCCCCGGCTGTAGCAGCCAATCCGGAAGTGTCGGCAGAAACTCCTCCTCCGGCGCAGTTGGCTCCTCCTTGCTCCTGCGGGACTCGGCATTCTTTCCGGGTTTGCCCGCCCCAGGCACGTGCACCGTGAATTTGTGTAAATCCGGTTAGACCGAAATGAGCGAGGCGGAGAGCCGCTTAACCGGATGCTGCGGGTGACCACTGGGAGGAGGAGAAAATTACTTTATCTTGCATGAACATCTGAATTTTCAGGTATTTGGCGTCAGGCAAAGATAGTTAAAGCTATGTCCATGACTCGTACCCCTTGAGGCCTTGTCCGCTGGGTATTTGCTTTGCCTAACTCAGTTTAAAAATTTTATTATTTTAGGGGCCGGGCGCGGTGGCTCAAGCCTGTAATCCCAGCACTTTGGGAGGCCGAGAAGGGCGGATCACGAGGTCAGGAGATCGAGACCATCCTGGCTAACACGGTGAAACCCCATCTCTACTAAAAAATACAAAAAACTGGCCGAGCGAGGTGGTGGGCGCCTGTAGTCCCAGCTACTCAGGAGGCTGAGGCAGGAGAATGGCTTGAACCCGGGAGGCAGAGCTTGCAGTGAGCTCAGATCCGGCCACTGCATTTTATTTTATTTTTTTGAGACAGGGTCTCGCTCTGTCGTCCAGGCTGGAGTGCGATCTCGGCTCACTGCAACCTCCGCCCCCCGGGTTCAAGAGATTCTCCTGCCTGAGCCTCCCGAGTAGCTGGGATTACAGGCACACACCACCGCGCCCAGCTAGTTTTTGTATTTTTAGTAGAGACAGGGTTTCACTATCTTGGCCAGGCTGGTCTCGAACTCCTGACCTCGTGATCCACCCACCTCGGTCTCCCAAATTGCTGGGATTACAGGCGTGAGCCACCTCACCTGGCCTTTTCTTTTCTTTTTAAGACAGAGTGGTTCTGTCGCCTAGGCTGGAGTGCAGTGGTGGCACAATGTTGGCTCAGTGCAACCTCCGCCTCCTGGGTTCAAGCGATTCTCCTGTCTCAGTTTCCTGAGTAGTTCGGATTACGGGTATGTGCCACTAAGGGAGGAGACCACCCCTCATATTGTCTTATGCCCAATTTCTACCTCCAAAGAAATAAGTTAAAAACTAAAAGGCAGAAATGGAATCCACAGGCAGATAGCCCAGCACCGCGCTCTGGGCCTGGTAGTTAAAAATCAAGCCCTGACCTAACTGCTTGTGTCATCTATAGATTTCAGACATTGTATGGAAAAGCATCGTGAAAATCCCTGTCCTGTTCCTTTCGGTTCTGATTACCAGTGCATGCAGCCCCCAGTCATGTACTCCCTGCTTGCTCAATCGGTCACAACCCTCTCACACAGACCCCCTTAGAGTTGTAAGCCCTTAAAAGGGACAGGAATTGCTTAAAAGGGAGCTTGGGTTTTGGAGACGTAAGTCCGCTGATGCTCCCTGCTGAGTAAAGCCCTTTCCTTCTACAATCCAGTGTCTGAGGGGTTCTTTTCTGCGGCTCACCCTGCTACACCACCATGCCCAGCTAATTTTTGTATTTCTAGTCGAGAGGGGGGTTTCACCATGTTGGCCTGGCTGTTCTTGAACTCCTGGCCTCAAACAATTCACCCGCCTCAGCCTCCCAAAGTGCTGGGAGTACAGGTGGGAGCCACTGTGCCCAGCTTTTAACTCACTTTTGAAGTTGCTGCTATTTGCACTGATTTTGGGTTTTTTCGTTTGTTTGAGGCCGAGTCTCGCTCTGTCGCCCGGGCTGGAGTACAGTGGCCGGATCTCAGCTCACTGCAAGCTCCGCCTCCCAGGTTTACGCCATTCTCCTGCCTCAGCCTCCCGAGTAGCTGGGACTACAGGCGCCCGCCACCTCGCCCGGCTAGTTTTGTATTTTAGTAGAGAGGAGGTTTTACCGTGTTAGCCAGGATGGTCTCGATCTCCTGACCTCGTGATCCGCCCCTCTCGGCCTCCCAAAGTGCTGGGATTACAGGCTTGAGCCACCATGCCCGGCCTTGTTTTGTTTTTTTGTTTTCAAGGTGGAGTCTTGCTCTGTCGCCCAGGCTGGAGTGCAGTGGTGGTGTGATCTTGGCTCACTGCAGCCTCTGCCTCCTGGGTTCAAGCTATTCTCCTGCCTCAGTTTCCTGAGTAGCTGGGATTACAGGCAGGAGCCACCATGCCTGGCTAAATTTTCTTCTATTTTTGGTAGAGACGGCGTTTCGACATGTTGGCCAGGCTGGTCTCAAACTCCTGACCTCAAGTGATCGTCCCACCTCAGGCTCCCAAAGTGCTGGGATTACAGGCAGGAGCCACCACACCCGGCCCACGATTTCAGTAATTTCTTTGTGTTCAATAAAACTAAAAAATGACTCAGCATGGTGCGGTGGCCTGTAATTCCAGTGATTTGGGAGGCTGAGGCAGGAGGATCACTTGAGGCCAGGAGGTCAAGGTTGCAGTGAGCCAAGATCATGTCACTGCACTCCAGTCTGGATGACAAAGCAAGACCCCATCTCTTAAAAGGGGGAATCACCCCAGCGCAGTCTCTCACACCTGTAATCCCAGCACTTTGTGAGGCCGAGGTGGGTGGATCACGAGGTCAGGAGATCGAGACCATCCTGGCTAACACGGTGTAACCCCATCTCAACTAAAAATACAAAAAATTAGCCAAGCATGGTGGCGGGTGCCTGTAGTCTCAGCTACTTGGAGTCTCAGCTACTTGGGAGGTTCAAGGAGAATCACTTGAACCCGGGAGGCAGAGGTTGCAGTTAGCCGAGATCATGCCACTGCTCACCCTGGGCAACAGAGCGGGACTCCATCTCAAAAAAAAAAAAAAAGGTCGGTGGAGGAGGGGATCAGAATGAATATATTTAAGCCTGCCTCACATGGTTAACAAGAATTCTGGACACACACTCAGTTATATTTAAGCACTAATCAGGCTGTGCACTTTTACCCACTTCCTTGTAACTGAAAGTCCCTGAGAACTGACCTTTTGCCTCCCCATTGTTCCTATAGTTAGGATCTGTGACACTAGAATCATAAGCTCTTATTTGAGAATTGCTTAAGATATGACGAAAGCAGAAAGTGCATCATAAAAAAACAGATTGATTAAAAAATAAAAATAAAATAACTTAAAAAAATTGCTTAAGATATTTTCAGATTCCAAATTCCAGGAAAAGGGTGATGTCAACCAGTTTGAAGACCTCCATGGAGTCAGCATGAGACTATAGTTCCTTCATCTTCCTGTCCCATGGCTTCCTTCTGCACTCTTCAACAAATCAACAGTCTTCACACTTTGGCCCACTTCAAAATCCTTAAAAACCCTAGCCCCAAATTACTGGGGGAGACAGATTGAAGTTTCCTCCCATCTCCTCATTGGGTGGCCCTAAGATTGATTTTTTAAGAGACAGGGTCTCACTCTGTTGCCCAGGCTGGAGTGCAGTGGTGTGGTCATAGCTCATTGCAGCCTCAAATTTCAGGGTTCAAGCGATCCTCCCACCTCAGCCTCCCCAGTAGCTGGGAATAAAGGTACACAACACCATGCCCAGCTAATTTTTTTTTTATTTTTTGTAGAAATGAGTTCTATTAAGGGAGGAGACCACCCCTCATATTGTCTTATGCCCAATTTCTGCCTCCAAAGAAGAAGTAAAAACTAAAAGGCAGAAATGAAATCCACGAGGCAGACAGCCCAGTGCCGCACCGCCTGGCCTGGTAGGTTAAAGATCGACCCCTGACCCATAATTAGTTCTGTTATCTATAGATTACAGACATTGTATAGGAAATGCACTGTGAAAATCCCTGGCTTGGGTTTTGTCCCGATCTAATACCAGTGCATGCAGCGCCCCAGTGCACGTACCCCCTTGCGTTGCTCAATCAGTCCGGATCTCTGCCATGCACCCCCTTAGAGTTGTGATCCCTAAAAGGGACAGAAATATTGCTCAGTCGGGGGTTGGCTCTTGGAAGGGTGAAATCTTGCCTGATGCCCCAGCTGAATAAACCGGCTTCCTGTTCTGTATGTAACTCGAAGTGTCTGAGGGAGTTTGTCTGCCGCTCTGTCCTTGCTACATCTATGTTGTCCATCCTGATCTTGAACTCTGGCCCTTAAGTGATCCTCCTCCCTTGGCCATCCCCAAAACGTGCTGGGATTACAGGCATGAGCCACTGCATCCTCGTTGGCTCCTACTATCAGGCCTCTCTTGCTGCAGGCGCGTGTGTCCTTGGTGTATTGACTTGCGTGCACAGTGTCTGGCAATAGACATTACAGTTATCATTGTCAGCCTCTGAGCCGCCAGCCAGGCCATCGCTCCCCTGTGACTTGCACGATACGCCAGATGGCCTAAGTATACGAAGAATCACAAAAGAAGGTGAAAATGTCCTGCCGCCGCCTGTAACTGATGGCATTCACCAGCAAAAGAAGTGAAAGATGGCCGGGTCCTTGCTAAGGGAAGCGATGACAATTATTCTTGTGCCCGGCTCATCCTGGCTCAAAAGCTCCCCAACTGAGCACCTTTGTGACTCCACTCCTGCCCACCAGAGAACAAAGCCGCCTTCGATCTGGTTAATTTTCCTTTACCTACCAAATCCTATAAAGACCGACCCCACCCTTATCTCCCTTAGCCCTGACTCTCTCTTCGGGCCCAGCTGCGCGCACGCCAGGTGATTAAAAGTTATTGCTCAGCACAAAGCCTGTTTCGTGGTCCTCTCACACAGCGTGGATGACAAGATATTTTCACCGAAAATTTTATTTGAAAATGTTAAACTACAGAAAAGTTGAAAGAGCTGAATGGGAACTCCATAAGCTTACCACCTTAGATATATTTATCCATCTATCCACTCATCAACTATCTTCTTTTAAATGCATTTAAAGTGGAGTTGCCGACATGAGTGCCCTTCACCCTTAAACACTTCAGTGGGTGGGACATTAATTCGAGTTTGAGAAAATAATTTTTTTAATTTTTGTATTTTTTTTTAGTAGAGATGTCGGTTTGCACCATGTTGGCCCAGGCTGGTCCTTGAACTGACCTCAGGGTGATCCGCCTGCCTCACCTCCCAAACGGCTGATTACAGGCGTGAGTCAACTTGCGGCCTGGCCCAGAGAGAATTTATTCTGAGGAATGTGAGTTCCTTTTAAAATACAAGGCCGCAGAGAGACATAAAGGTGGACAGCAGGCGGGCCGACCGGCTCACATCTTGTAATTCAAGTGGTCGGGAGGTCAAGTGGGGAGGATTGCTTCCTAGCATTCCACAACTCAGTCTGGACAACATAGGAGACCCCATTCCTCTTGAAAACAAACAAAAAAACACCAGCTGGAGGGCCACGCGGGTGCGGATCACTTGAGTCGAGGGATTTGAGACCTAGCGGCCAATATGGGAACTGTCTCTACTGAAAATAGTAGCAAAAATTTGGCCGGGCCGCTGTGCTACACGCCTGTAATGGCCCACTGACTTTGGACGGGCCGAGACGCGGCGGATCACGAGGTCAGGAGATCGACAGCCTATCCGCTGGCTAACACTGTGAACGCGCCGTGCTCTACTAAAATACAAAAAGATTACCCAGGCGCGGTCGCGGGCCGCCTGTAGTCCCAGCTACATGGGATAGGCTGAAGGCAGGAGAATGGCAATGAACTGGGGATGAGCTGCAGTTGAGTGGAGATTCGCGCCACTGCACTCCCAGCCTGGGCGACATGAGCGAGACTCGGTCCTCGAAAAAAAAAAAAACAACACACGACAAAATTGGGCTGGGGTCCATGGCTCACGCCTATGATCCCAGCACTTTGGGAGGCCAAGGTGGGCGGATCACAAGGTCAGGAGTTCAAGACCAGCCTGGCCAACATAGTGAAACCCCGTCTCTACTAAAAAAAATACAAAAAATTAGCCGGGCGTAGTGGCAGGCGCCTGTAATCCCAGCTACTTGGGAGGCTGAGGCAGGAGAATTGCTTGAACCGGGGAGGAGGCTGCAGTAAGCCAAGATTGCGCCATTGCACTCCAGCCTGGGCGACAGTGTGAGACTCCATCTCAAAAAAAAAAACAAAACAAAACAGCAATCAGCCATTGCGTCCTATCTGAGCTATGTATTCATATTCATATCTCTGGTGACTTTTTTTTTTTTTTTTTTGGAAGAGACACGTCCTCACTCTGTTGCCCTGGCTGGAGTAAGGTGGCACCATCACAGCTCACTGCAGCCTAGGAACTTCTGGGCTCAAGCAATCCTCCCACCTCAGCCTCCCAAGTGGCTGGGACTATAGGCACATGGCACACACCACCACCTCAGACTGATGTTTAAATTTTTTTGTAGAGATGGGGTCTTCCTATGTTGCCCAGGCTGGTCTTGTACTCCTGCACTCAAGCAATCCTCTTGCCTCTGCCTACCATAGTGCTGGGATTATAAACAGTAAAAAATTCCCTGGCATGGTGGTGCATGCCTTTAGTCCAAGTTACTTGGAAGGCTGAGGCAAGAGGATGGCTTGAGAACAGGAGTTCGAGGCTGCAGAGAACTCTGATTGCACCATTGCACTCCAGCTTGGGCGACACAGCCAGACCCTGTCTCAAAAAAAAAAAAAAAAAAAGTCCAGACACGGTGGTTCACGCCTGTAATCCCAGCACTTTGGGAGGCCAAGGCGGGTGGATCACCTGAGGTCAGGAGTTCAAGACCAGCCTGGCCAACATGGTGAAACCCCATCTCTACTAAAAATATAAAAATTAGCCGGGTGTGGTGGCACGTGCCTGTAATCCCAGCTATTCGGGAGGTTGAGGAAGAGAATTGCTTGAACCCGGGGGAAAGGGGTTGCAGTGAGCCGAGATCACGCCATTGCACTCCAGCCTGGGTGACAAGAGCAAAACTCCGTCTCAAAAAAAAAAAAAAATCATTCTGTCATTCTGGCTGCTGTTTGAAGAATGCCCATAATGCAACAGGTAGATCAGATACAAGACTTGTAACCGATGTGTCGGAGTTGAGACTCAGTTTCGCAGATTGCATTGGCAAGTGACCAAGTGGGTGGTGCCACGATTGACAACCCTATTTCTTACATCACTGAGTGGATGTAAAAGGATTAAACCACACTGCGGAAGAAAAGTGCTCAGCCCTGAGGCACCCTCACACACCTCGGCTCTTGTGAACAGTAGCGTTCCTGCCGAAGCACCCCTACTTACCCCGCTGAGCAGAGCCTGAGCCTGCAGCGTCTAAAGACCTGGAAAAAGCCACATGCTCCGCTTCCCGCCCCCCGCAAGGGCGTGTCAGCTACAAGGGGCGTGTCCTCCCTAGGCCCCGCCCCGCGCTGCGTGCCTACGTTGCACCGGCCTTCGCGCCAGTCCGCTGGGCTGCGGGGACTGCGGCGCCTGAGGGAGTCGCTGACGGGCAAGCTGAGTGGAGGCTGCGTCGGGCCACAGCGACCTGCGGCAGGTGAGCTGTCTGCGCCCTCCCAGGGCCTTCCTTCCGCCCGGCTCCTCGCACCGCGCCGCGTCCTTCGCGGGCACTGCCTCGGTCCAGGCCTTCGGACCTGGGCTCGGCCAGGCCACAGCCGTCTGCGTCCCCGGCGCGGGTCTGAGGGGAGACCGGGCAGGCCGGAAACTGGGTGAGGCCGGGCAGAAGGACGAAGACGGGCGTGGAGGGGCTGTCAGGGGAGGGCGAAACCCCGGACGCCGCTCTCTAGAATCGTCTCCCCGGGGACCCGGGGAGGCCTGAGCGGCTTTCTTTGGCGTCCCCCTTGGGCCCACCCCCTCCCAGCGTCACGGCCGTGCTGGGCGAGGTGACCCCCCGGGTCGTAGCTGGGGACGTCGGCGGTGCTGACAGGGGATGCTGGCAGAGATTGGAGCCCGGCTTAGCGGCTTCCCGGGCTGTTGGCACTGGCCGGGTCTCTGCCCTTCCTCCAGTGCCCTTATCTGTATACGAAGTGCCGCTTGAGTGGGTGTCGTGACTTCACAAGTGAACCCTGGTACAGCTTGGAGCAGAGTCGGACTGGGAGGGATCAATTGTAGGGGCAGCCGGTTAGTCCGGACATGGGTTTACCTGTCACCTTCTGAGCGCAGTGCTCTGGGTGCATTAATTGCCCTGCAAAAGCTGCCAGGACCTCCTTGCCGTCTTTGCACGTGGCCTGCCTGTGTCATGCCATTTAAATCGCGTCTGGGCCGGGGCGGTGGCTCAAGCCTGTAATTCCAGCACTTTGGGAGGCCGGGGCGGGCGGATTGCTTGAGGTCAGGAGTCCGAGACCAGCCTGGCCAACATGATGAAACCCCGTCTCTACTAAAAATACAAAAATTAGCAGGGCATGGTGACGTGAGCCTGTAGCTCCAGCTACTCAGGAGGCTGAGGCAGGAGAATCGCTTGAACCCGGGAGGCGGAGGTTGCAATGAGCTACCAATCACGCCATTGCACTCCAACCTGGGCAACACAGCAAGACTCCATTAAAAAAAAATCGCTTCTGATGAGCCGGTTGTCGTGGCCTGTGGCTGTCCATCCTTACATACTGTTTTGTTGATGGCACTATAAACCAGACAAGGTGGAGTGTGATTGAAAAAAACGCTGGCCGGTGCAGTGGCTCACTCCTGTAATCCCAGCACTTTGGGGAGGCCGAGGCAAGCAGATCACTTGAGGTCAGGAGTTCGAGACCAGACTGGTCAACATGGTGAAACTCCGTCCCTACTAAAAATACAAAAATTAGCCTGAGGTGTTGGGGCATGCCTGTAATCCCAGCTACTCAGGACGCTGCGGCAGGAATCCTTTGAACCTAGGAGGCAGAGCCTGGGTGACAGAGCGAGACTCCATCTCAAAAAAAGTGAAAAGAAAAAAAGCACTGCGTGGTACTTTCCACTGGAGGAAGCCTTCTCCTCTCAGCCCCTTGCAAAGCCTTGCGAGTTGATCATTTTTCCACGTGTAAAACGAGGTCAGTGTTAAAACTCAGCTTAGGCTGGGCAGGGTGGCTCACGCCTGTAATCCCAGCACTTTGGGAGGCCGATGTAGGCGGATCACCTGAGGTCAGGACTTAGAGACCAGCCTGGTCAACGTGGTGAAACCCTGTCTCTACTAAAAATACAAAAAATTAAATGGGCAGGGTGGCGCGTGGCTGTAATCCCAGCTACTGGGGAGGTTGATTTTGGAGGATCACTTGAGCCCAGGAAGTGGAGGTTGCAGTGAGCTGAGATCGCATCACTGCACTCCAGCTTGGCTGACAGAGTGAGACCCTGTCTCAAAAAAGAAAAAATAAATATCACAAGACAAAATTTGTGCTTACCAGGAGTTCACAGTTAAATAAGACATATAAAAGTTTACTTGGTAAAATTAGAAAAAGTTATCAGATACAACATTTAGGTTTAAACACTGGTGAGGGTGTGGGAATTTGTGGAGCCTTGGAAACACACACACACTCATTGAATGACCTCATCTAAATGGGGATGTGAAGAGGGAAATCCTGTGATTCCTCCATTGTGACTTGATTTCCTTTTTTCCTTTGCTGTGGCAACATGTTGAAATGCTGTGAGTCACCAAAAGGGGGAACATGAGCAACTCTAGAAACGCCAGTGCCAATGAGTTAACAGACAATAAAGCATTGACTGCATTTAGGTCACCCCTCATCAAATCTGTTGAAAACTTGTAAAATTGGACAGCTAGAGCTACCTTGATTTTTTTGGTTTCCTTTTAACAGCTGACTCTCTTCACAGGACATTTGGGCTCTACATCAGGATTACACCCAAAACTGGAATATCACTCCTCCAGGAGGGCGATATACTTTGAAAATTAGAATTGTGGGTCCAGTGTAGTGGCTCACGCCTGTAATCCCAGCACTTTGGGAGGCCGAGGTGGATGGATCGCCTGCGGTCGGGAGATAGAGACCAGCCTGGCCAACATGGAGAAACCCTGTCTCTACTTAAAAAAAAAAAAAAAAAATTAGCTTTTTTGCTAATTCACCATAGGGATGATGGCACGTGCCTATAATCATCACCATAGGGATGGTGGCACGTGCCTATAATCTGAGCTACTTGAGAGGCTGAGGCAGGAGAATCACTTGAACCTGTGAGGCGGAGGTTGTGGTGAGCTGAGATTGCGCCACTGCACTCCAGCCTGGGCAACAATAGCAAAACTTGGTCTCAAAAAAAAAAAGAAAAGAAAAGAAAATTAGAATTGTGTATTTCAGTGTAAAATTTGAAATTCAGCTTCTAACTCCTTGGAGAGAAAAGAGATTAAAAACTTGACCTAGACTGGGTGCGGTGGCTCACGCCTGTAATCCCAGCACTTTGAGAGACCGAGGCAGGTGGATCATCTGAAGTCAGGAGTTCGAGACCAGCCTGGCTAACGTGTTGAAACCCGCCTCTACTAAAAATACAAAAATTAGCCTTGCAATTTCGAGACCAGCCTGACTAACATGGTGAAATCGTGTCTCTACTAAAAACACAAAAATTAGCCTTGCAAAAAGTAGCCTGTAATCCCAGCTACTCGGGAGACTGAGGAAGGAAAACTGCTTGCAGCCAGGAGACGGAGGTTGTAGTGAGCTGAGATCGTGCCATTGCACTCCAGCCTGGGCGACAAGAGCGAAACTTGGTCTCAAAGAAAAAAAAAATTATATTAGACTGAACAATAAGTGGGATGCTGGCACATGCCTATAATCTCAGCTACTTGGGAGGCTGAGGCAGGAAGTTAATACTTGGTGAGCCTAAGTTTTTGGTGTCTTTGGATGCTGCTTGTTGATCTAAGGGGTTTCCAAACCTTTCTTTTTTGGTAAAATTGGGATTATGACTGGGAACCTGTTTTTGGAGTTTCTCAGGTTATTCTTGTTTGGGGTCCTTGTCTAAGGCACAGGCTGGAAAGAGGAGGGAGTGGACTAGCAGGGAAGATAGAGAGGTAAGTGAATAGAATACCTGAGGAAAGGGACTCCAGAAGAGGTGATTGTTGTGTGGTGAACTGTGCTGTCAGTGTGTATATCAGAGGCCAACGAAGTGGATATTCTCTTCACTTGGCTTAGGGAAAAAATTAATTTTTGTTTCACAAATAGATTCGTTTCCTTCCCAGGAGTATCATAGGCCTAATTACTGTCATAGTTCTCAGTAACTTTAAAAAGGCTGTGGGGAAGAATGGCATAACAGACTGGTGTCTTGTACCCAGCCTGCCTTTTCTTATTTTTCTTTTTTTTTTTTTTTTTTTTGAGACGGAGTCTTGCTCTGTTGCCCAGGCTGGAGTGCAGTGGCACGATCTCGGCTCACTGCAAGCTCTGCGTCCCGGGTTCACGCCATTCTCCTGCCTCAACCTCCTGAGTAGCTGGGACTATAGGTGCCCGCCACCACGCCCGGCTAATTTTTTGTATTTTTAGTAGAGACGGGGTTTCACCGTGTTAGCCAGGATAGTCTCGATTTCCTGACCTCGTGATCTTCCCGCCTCAGCCTCCCAAAGTTCTGGGATTACAGGCGTGAGCCACCGCACCTGGCCTTTTTTTTTTTTTTTTTTTTGAGACAGTGTTGCTGTGTCATCCAGGCTGGAGTGTGGTGGCACAATCTCAGCTCACTGCAACCTCAGCCTGCTGGGTTCAAGCTATTCTCCAGCCTCAGCCTCCTGAGTTGCTGGGATTACAGCTGTGTGCCACCATGCCTGGCTAATTTTTGTGTTTTTAGTAGAGGTGAAGTTTTACTGTGTTGGCCAGGCTGGTCTCGTACTCCTGACCTCAGGTGATCCACCCACCTCGACCTCCCAAAGTGCTGGGATTATGGGCATGAGCCACTGCGCCCAGCTTTTTTATTTTTTATTTTTTATTTTATTTTATTTTATTTTATTTATTTATT
>NW_016808231.1:4408827-4415266 GCF_001698545.2 Rhinopithecus bieti | reverse complement strand
GATCTCAGCTCACTGCAAGCTCCGCCTTCCGGGTTTACGCCATTCTCCTGCCTCAGCCTCCCGAGTAGCTGGGACTACAGGCGCCCGCCACCTCGCCCGGCTAGTTTTTTGTATTTTTTAGTAGAGATGGGGTTTCACGGTGTTAGCCAGGATGCTCTCGATCTCCTGACCTAGTGATCCGCCCGTCTCGGCCTCCCAAAGTGCTGGGATTAAAGGCTTGAGCCACCGCGCCCGGCCTATTTTTTATTTTTTTGAGGCAGAGTCTGGCTCTCTCACCCACGCTGGAGTGCAGTGATTTGATCTCAGCTCACTGCAGTCTCTGCCTCCGGGGTTCAGGCAATTTTCCTGCCTCAGACTTCCAAGTAACTGGGACTACAGGGATGCACCAACATGCCTGACTAATTTTTGTATTTTTGGTAGAGATGGGGTTTCGCCATGTTGGCCAGGCTAGTCTCCAGCCCTTCACCTCAAGCAAACCACCCTCCTCGGCCTCCCAAAGTGCTGGTATTAACAGGCGTGAGCCACAGCACCCAGCCTTTTTTTTTTTTTTTTCTTAGCTGGAGTCTTGGTCTGTCGCCCAGGCTAGAGTGCAGTGGCGCCATCTCGGCTCACTGCAACCTCTGCCTTTTGGGTTCAAGTGATTCTCCTTCCTCAGCCTCCCGAGTAGGTGGGATTACAGGTGTGTGCCAGCACGCCCAGTTAATTTTTGTATTTTTAGTAGAGACGGGGTTTCGCCATGTTGGCCAGGCTGGTCTCAAACTCCTGACTTCAAGTGGTCCACCCACCTGGGCCTTCTAAAGTGCTGGGATTACAGGTGTGAGCGACCGTGCCCGGCTAAGGGCCTACTTTTTTTTTTTTTTTTTGAGACAGAGTTTTACTCTTGTCACCCAGGCTGGAGTGCAGTGGCGTGATCTTGGCTCACTGCAACTTCCACCTCCCAGGTTTAAGCGATTCTCCTGCCTTAGCCTCTGGGGAAGCTGGGATTATAGGCACCTGCCACCACGCCTGGCTAATTTTTTGTATTTTTAGTGGAGACAGGGTTTCACCATGTTGGCCAGGCTGGTCTCAAACTCCTGACGTCAGGTGATCCACCTACCTCTGCCTCCCAAAGTATTGGGATTATAGGCATGAGCCACCGTGCCCGGCCAGGCCTACTATTTTTTGTTTTGCTTATGTTGACATGTCTGAGATAGAGGGCCTATTATTAAAGCACTGTGCTAAGGCTGCGAGAAGGTACTAGTGTGATTGAAACAATCTGGTATTATAATGCCATCCTGATTTTAGTTAATCTAGTTGACTGGCCTCATAAGTAGCTATGATGATCATAATTTTTATGCCAAACACATGTCATTGTCTGAGCATACAGGTGTACTGTAAGAATTAGGTGGAACAGGATATTTGAAATCAGGATTGTTCTGGAAAGTCAGGAACATAAAGCTCTGTCTTAACACAGTTGTCTGTATTGCACAATTAATATTTATAAAATGGTACACCTTATGTTATCTTTTTATTTTTCCACCTAACTCTCTAGATTGAAAGGTACTTAACGCGCAGAAGATCTTATCCTTCTTTGTAGTCACAATACTGAAGAAGGTGATAAATATTTGTTGATGATAATGTAATGTCACCTGTCCAAGTGTAGCCATCATCTTCAGTAGTTACTTGATCTGCTGTTGTCTCTGGCAAGACCACTATGTGCTGCTGCAGAGGAGCTGTTGTCACCTTGAACTATCTCTGTGGCAGTCTGGAGGAGGGCAGGAGGGAGAAGGGAAGGAATAAATGAGCAAAGCTGAGTGTGAATAGTAGTGTTTGAAGGTAGATGAAAAAGCAAACTTAGTGAAGTGTGGCCTGGGTGGTCCTCCAATGTCTACCTAGAAGACATTAAATCTTTACTCCCTTCTTTTTATGTAGGAAGGGCACAGGGAAAGTCAGGCCTTCAGTCTGCTTGGTAATAGCAGGTATCCCACTAATTAGAATATAACTTTAAAAACTCCACTCCTCTAGCAAAATGTTCAAATGTCTGTGCTCAGTGTCACATTTGTCCTGCTTTGTAAGACTTTTTGTGTTTATAAAAGGCAAGTGGACCCAGAAGGGGAAAAACGTGCTGTGCTGAGAAACTAGCTGCTGTAGGTTATGCTTCTCTGTCTTCGCTTGTGGCTCTTCTAGTTATTTGAGACAGGCAAAAAACCCAAAGTGTTTTTCCTACTCTATTCCCACAGTCACTCAACACAACACTTCTGACACCAGCTATACGGGAGTTGTTTCCCCATACACCAAGCAGTTCTCTAGTAGACACATCAGCGGGGTGTCCTCTAAGTCAGTTAAATTCTGACACACTCTATCTGGAGATAGTGTCAGATCCCACCGATTGAGGGCTCAGTCCCACAAAACTGTCCCAACTTGAGGCATTAGTCACAAGTAGTAAATTGTCACCTGTTCTGACCTACCAGCTATAAATTGAGAGTTCTGACAGTCCCTCCTCGGGTTTGATTAATCTGCTAGAGTGGCTCACAGAACTCAGGAAAACACTTCACTTATATTTACCCATTTACTCTAAAGGATATTAAGAAGGATACAGATGGCTGGGCGTGCTGGTTCATGCCTGTAATCCCAGCACTTTGGGAGGCCCAAGGAGGGCAGATCATCTGAGGTCAGGACTTTGAGACCAGCCTGACCAACATGGTGAAACCCCATCTCTACTAAAAATACAAAAAAATTAGCTAGGCGTGGTCGTGCATGCCTGTAATCCCAGCCACTAGGGAGGCTGAGGCAGAAAAATTACTTGGACCCTGGGGACGGAGGTTGCAGTGAATTGAGATCACACCACTGCACTCCATCCAGCCTGGGCAACAGAGTGGAAAAAAAGAAAAAAGGATACAGATAAATAGCTAGATGGAAGACATGTATAGGGTGAGGCATGTAGGAAGGGGCATGGAGCTTCTACGCCCTTTCTGGAACTTTCATGTAGTCAGCTATCCTGAAGCTAATGCAAACCCTGGGTGTGTGTGTGTGTTTGTGTTTGTTTGTTTATGGAGGCTTCATTACAAAGGCATAATTGAATACCTTATTGGCCATTGGTGATCAATTCAACCTTTAGACCTTCTCCTCTCCCCTGAGATTAAGTGGGTAGAGCTGAAAGGTCCCACCCTCTAATCACATAGTTGGTTCCCCAGGCAATCAGCCCCTATCCCGAGGCTATCTAGGAGCCCACCAAGAGTTACTTACTTACAACAAAAGATGCTCCTGTTACCAGCTGGGTGCAGTGGCTCATACCTGTAATCCCAACACTTTGGGAGGCAGATCACGAGGTCAGGAGTTTGAGACCAGTCTGGCCAAAATAGTGAAACCCTGTCTCTACTAAAAATACACAAAAAATTAGCTGGGTGTGGTGGTGTGCACCTGTAATCCCAGCTACTCAGGAGGCTGAGGCAGGAGAATCGCGTGAACCTGGGCGGTAGAGGTTGCAATGAGCCAATATCGTGCCACTGCACTACAGCCTGGGTGACAGAATGAGACTCTGTCTCGAACAAAACAAAACAAGATGCTCCTATTACCCAGGAACTTCCAAGGGATTTAGGAAATTACAAAAGTTTTAGAAGCTCTGTGTCAGGAACTAGGGTTAAAGACCAATATCAGAACGAAAGATTCTCCTAGTGCCTCCATCTACAAAAGTTTTAGGAGCTTTGTGCTAGGAACCTAGGGTGCAGATGAAATATAGCTATACATCTTTTTGTGTTTGTTTTTTGAGATGGAGTCTTGCTGCGACACCCAGGCTGGAGTGCAGTGGCGCTATCTCAGCTCACTGCAACCTCCGCTTCCTGGGCTCAAGCGATTCTCCTGCCTCAGCCTCCCAAGTAGCTGGGACTACAGATGTGCGCCACTATACCTGGCTAATTTTTGCATTTTTAGTAGAGACGAGGTTTCACCATATTAACCAGGCTGGTCTCGAACTCCTGACCTCAAGTGGTCTGCCCGCCTCAGCCTCCCAAAGTGCTGGGATTACAGGTGTGAGCCACAGTGCCGGGCCTCATATGCCCCAATTTTTTTTTTTTTTTGAGACTGAGTCTCGCTCTGTTGCCCAGGATGGAGTGCAGTGGCCGGATCTCAGCTCACTGCAAGCTCCGCCTCCCGGGTTTATGCCATTTTCCTGCCTCAGCCGCCTGAGTCGCTGGGACTACAGGCACCCGCCACCACACCCGGCTAGTTTTTTGTATTTTTTAATAGAGACGGGGTTTCTTCACCGTGTTAGCCAGGATGGTCTCGATCTCCTGACCTCGTGATCTGCCTGTCTCAGCCTCCCAAAGTGCTGGGATTACAGGCTTGAGCCACTGCACCCGGCCTATATGCCCAAATTTTAAAGGAGGCAACACATTCAAGTCCAAATATCTAAAGGTAGAAGGATCAAGAAACAGTAATATGAGGCCATTTGACAGGTATATATAGTCATCCCTCAGCATCTGTGGAAATTGGTTCCAGGACCCCTCAAGGGTACCAAAGATCAGGATGCTCAAGTTTCTTTTTTTTTTTTTTTTTTGGGACGGAGTGTCTTGCACTGTCACCCAGGCTGGAGTGCAGTGGTGCGATTTTGGCTCACTGCAACCTCCACCTCCCGGGTTCAAATGATTCTCCTGCCTCAGCCTCCGGAGTAGCTGGGATTATAGGTGTGCACCACCACGCCTGTCTAATTTTTGTATTTTTAGTAGACATGAGGTTTCACCATGGTGGCCAGGCTGGTCTTGAACTCCTGACTTCAGGTGATCTGCCTGCCTCGGCCTCCCAAAGTGCTGGAATTACAGGCATGAGCCACCATTCCCAGCTCAAGTTTCTTATATAAAATGGTGTATAGAATTTGCATATAACTTATACATATCTTTTGTATTGTTTAAATCATCTGTATTTATAATACCTAATACAGTGCTATGTAAATAGTTGTTATACTGTATTGTTTAGGTAATCATGACAAGAAAAAAAAGTCTGTACATGTGTAGTACAGATGCAGCCATCTTGTTTCCCCCCTGGCCCCCGAAGATTGATTGGTTGATTGAGTCGGCATCTCACTCTGTCACCCAGGCTGGAGTGCAATGGTGCAGTCTTGGTTCACTGCAACCTCCGCCTCCTGGGTTCAAGCGATTCTCTTGCCCTAGCCTCCCAAGTATCTGGGATTACATGTGCCTGCCACAACCCCCGACTAATTTTTATATTTTTAGCAGATTACGGGGTTTCATCATGTTGACTAGGCTGGTCTTGAACTCCTGACCTTAAGTGGTTCACCCACTTCCACCTCTCAAAGTGCTATGATTACAGGCGTGACCCACCATGCCAGGCCTTTTTGTGAATATTTTTAATCTGAGGTTGGTTGAATCCACAAATGCAGAGCCCGTGGATATGTAGGGCTGACTGTACTGTATTGAGCCTCTAAGGTGTGCAGAGTATTGGCACTGAGGGGATGTGCAAATACAACAGCAAACCAAGCACAGTCTTTGTTTACTAGGAGCTGGTAGTAACTTTGGGAAGACACAAAACAGTAAAATCACTTTGTAAGTTTTATGAGAGTTTTGAGAGGCCAGGGAAGTTAGAGTGGAGAAATTGAGAAAACGGGAGAACTTGCACTGAACCCACTAAGATAGAGTAGGAAGAGAAGAGAAGGAAGGAGGCCAAAGAAAGAAGAAACCTTTCTTAGAGCACTCAGGGTCTTACTGAAAACTTTACCCATAAAAAGAGAATGTCACTGATAGACTCCTTTTAGAACAGGGATTGATTTTTTTTGTTTTTTTATTTTGTTTTGAGGGAAGTCTCGCTCTTGTCCCCCAGGCTTGAGTGCAATGACTCAATCTCGGCTCACTGCAACCTCTGCCGCCTGGGTTCAAACGATTCTCCTGCCTCTGCCTCCCAAGTAGCTGGGATTAAGGTGCCTGCCACCACCATGCCCAGCTAATTTCTGTATTTTTGTTAGCGACGGGGTTTCACCATGTTGGCCAGGCTGGGCTCGAACTCCTGACCTCAGGTGATCCACCCACCTTGGCCTCCCAAAGTGCTGGGATTACAGGCGTGAGCCACCATGCCTGGCCACAGGCAATGTTTTAAAACTATACTATTGTCCTGGAGAGAGAATCTGAAGCCTTGCTCTGATTCTGAAAGGGATTTGCAACCAAAAACAGGATAAGGGGCTGGGCGCGGTGGCTCATGCCTATAATCCCAGCACTTTGGGAGGCCGAGGCGGGCAGATCACGAGATCAGGAGATCGAGACCATCCTGGGTAACAGTGTGAAACCCCGTCTCTACTAAAAATACAAAAAATTAGCCGGGTGTGGTGGCGGGCACCTGTGTTCCCAGCTACTCGGGAGGCTGAGGCAGGAGAATGGTGTGAACCCGGGAGGCGGAGCTTGCAGTGAGCCGAGATCGCACCACTGCACTCCAGCCTGGGTGACAGAGCAAGAAG
>NW_016808231.1:4396269-4408240 GCF_001698545.2 Rhinopithecus bieti | reverse complement strand
AAAAAAAAAAAAAAAAAAAAAAGGATAAGGATTGTTCTGACAAATACCCTTTCTTCCCATCTTCAGAAGTACACATCTCTCAATTTGTGTCTTCGAACACACATTGTGTTCGAGAAAAGTATTTGAGTAGATTGAAGACAGAAACCTTAGGACATTCCTTTGTAAACAAACAGCCTTTTACCAAACACCAACTGTCAAGGGACTTGCCTGAGTACTTGTCCAAAGGACAGCGTGTCCCCATGTGTTAGCAGCGGTCTAATCTGGTTCCTAGGAGAGGACTGCTGAGGCTGCAGCAACTTAACTGGCTGGTGTGGGTGAGGCAGAAGTGTTTAGAGCTCAAGGTCTGCCTTTAGTCAAGGACAGCTGATTAGAGTATGTGCCTGTCCCTAATACAGAGTTAGAGCTCAGTACCAATGCTGGGGATGAGGTGAGTTGAAGACACAGAAACTACATGGTTTTTTGGAAGGTCATGAAGTTTTCAAGGAGCTAGTGGGCAACTGGAAATGATGTGTGGAAGAGTAGATGGAGCTCTGGCCCAGTAGCCAGAAAGCTCTGGGCAGGTCAGGTCTGGGAACAATGGCTAATCCAGGCCCAGCTTCCCACTGCTGATTTGGGCATACAGGCCTATAATAAGAGACCGTGCCCAGAGCCACTGGTCACTTAGCACAGGTAGTGGGAAATGGTAGCCAGCAAATGTTTAATTGAGTATCTTTTGTCTCCTAGACCATAGCTGAGCAAAGTAAGCCAAGCTCGAGGTCCTGAGGCGACTGAGGAGCTGAGCTCAGTCCCTTTTGGCCCTCCTTTCTCTTTCTCTCCTCATTTTTAAGTATGGAAGCTCACTTATTTCCTTTATATATTGGCCATGTGTATAGGGTTTTGTTTGAGAAAAGGCTTGAGGCTGGGCATCATGGCCCACGACTGTAATCCCAGTACTTTGGGAGGCCAAAGAGAGATCGCTTCAGCCCAGGAGTTCGAGACCAATCTGGGCAACATAGTGAGACCCTGTCTCTACAAAAAAAATTTTAATTAGGTAGACGTGGTAGTGAATGCCTGTAGTCCCAGCTGCTCCAGAGGCTAAGTCGGAAGTATCACCTGAGCTCAGGAGTTGAGGCTGCAATGAGCTATGATTGAGCCACTGTACTTCAGCCTGAGCAACACAGCAAGACCTTGTCTCAAAAAAAAGAAAAAAAGGCCGGGCGTGGTGGCTCAAGCCTGTAATCCCAGCACTTTGGGAGGCCGAGACGGGCGGATCACGAGGTCAGGAGATCGAGACCATCCTGGCTAACATGGCGAAACCACGTCTCTACTAAAAAATACAAAAAACTAGCCGGGCGAGGTGGCGGGCGCCTGTAGTCCCAGCTACTTGGGAGGCTGAGGCAGGAGAATGGCGTGAACCTGGGAGGTGGAGCTTGCAGTGAGCTGAGATCCGGCCACTGCACTCCAGCCTGGGTGACAGAGCGAGACTCCGTCTCAAAAAAAAAAAAAAAAAAAAGTTTGGGCACAGTGGCTCATGTCTGTAATCCCAGCACTTTGGAAGGCCAAGGTGGGTGGATCACCTGAGATCAGGAGTTTGAGACCAGCCTGACCTCTAAAAATACAAAATTAGCCAGACGTGGCCTGGCACGGTGGTTCATACCTGTAATCCCAGCACTTTGGGAGGCCGAGGCGGGTGGATCACCTGAGGTTGGGAGTTCGAGACCAGCCTGACCAACGTGGAGAAACCTTGTGTCTACTAAAAATACAAAATTAGCTGGATGTGGTGGTGCATGCCTGTAGTCCCAGCTACTTAGTAGGCTGAGGCAGGAGAATCGCTTGAACCCAGGAGGCGGAGGTTGCAGCAAGCCAAGATTGCGCCATTGCACTCTATTGTTTTGCTGCAACAACAGCGAAACTCCATCTCAAAAGAAAAAAAAAAAGGCTTGAGTATACCTCTCACGGGCTTGGAGAACGCCTGAGCTGTTGGACAGCTGCCTTTTCCATTTTGTCTGCTTTTTTCTGAAGCTGTTCATTCATTGTTGCCTAATCATGTCCTCAGTCAGTAGTTGACGTTCTGGGCTATTTGAATTTCCTCTGAATAATGATTAATGGAGATAATGATGTTTGACCAGCTTTGGGAACTCTTGGGAATTAAAGGAATTAAACTCTTGGACATTAAACTTCACTTTAATATGTATAGTTGTGGGTGCTGCCCCATTGGAGAAGATTGTAACAGGAAGTTACTCAGTTTTTACAGCAAACTGCTGGGATTTTTGATTTTTTCTTTTTTCTTTTTTTTCAGTAAATTATGATAACTGTAGCATTTTCCTTTGCAATAATGATAATCTGAGGCCTTGGTGTTTCCTCCAAAATGTGCATAGATACAGGATGTGGGCTTGTTACAAAGTTGTATAACTGTTGCCTTTTTGTGGCTGACCCCTTCCCTAGAGAACAACATGAAGAGACCTTGCTGCTGCTATGAAACCCAGACTCTAAGGACAACTTGGGGGACACTGGATGTTTTTTCACAGATGTAGACATCAAGGAGTCAGTGGTTTGTGTATGCATTGAGTGGAGAAGGCTGGCAAGCATTTGCCACCATGACAGTTAAAAGTGTGCCTGTACATTTCTCTCTTTTTTTGAGACAGGATCTCACTCTGTTGCCCAGGCTGGAGTGCAGTGGTGCGTTTTTGGCTTAGTACAACCTCCACCTCCTGGGCTCAAGCAATCCTCCTGCCTCAGACTCCTGAGTAGCTGGGACGACAGGCATGTGCCACCACACCCAGCTAATTTTTGTAGTTTTTTTTGTAGAGTCAGGGTTTTTGCCATGTTGCCCAGGCTGGTATACATTTCTTTATGTAAAGAGGGGGCAAGAGGCCGGGCGCGGTGGCTCAAGCCTGTAATCCCAGCACTTTGGGAGGCCGAGACGGGTGGATCACGAGGTCAGGAGATCGAGACCATCCTGGCTAACACGGTGAAACCCCATCTCTACTAAAAAATACAAAAAACTAGCCGGGCAAGGTGGCGGGTGCCTGTAGTCCCAGCTACTCGGGAGGCTGAGGCAGGAGAATGGCATGAACCTGGGAGGCGGAGCTTGCAGTGAGCTGAGATCTGGCCACTGCACTCCAGCCTGGGCGACAGAGCAAGACTCTGTCTCAAAAAAAAAAGGGGGGGGGGCAAGTAACACAGTGTTATGCTACCAATCAGGCTTTCAGAGACCATAAAACAAAATCTAAAAGGTACGCTCTCAGTAGTCATATCTGTGGAATGTAAGGAAGCCAGTTTAAGACCAATGTAATGCAGCATTTTCCCTTCATGTATGAAACAGTGAGTTACTCAAGCACAAAGCGTCAAATGCTTGATCCCCCAACAGGGCCATTCTCATCTTTCACCAAGTGTTTAGTCATTAGGCAGCCATCATCCTCCCTCCCTTTCTCCCTCCCTTCGTCCCTTACTTTCTTCCTTCCTTCCTTCTGCAGTGGCATAGTCATGGGCTCAAGTGATCCACCTCAGCCTTGCGAGTAGCGGGTACCACAAGCACTCACCACCATATCCAGCTAATTTTATTTTACTTTTAAAAAATTTTTTGAAACAGAGTCCTGCTGTGTCACATAGGCTGGAGTACAGTGGCACGATCGTGGCTCACTGCAGCCTCCAACCCCAGGGTCAAGTGATCCTCCTACCTCAGCCTCCCAGATAGCTGGGACTACAGGCGTGTGCCACCATGCTCAGCTAAGTTTTGTATTGTTTGTAGAGATGGGGTTTTGCCGCATTGCCCAGGCTAGTCTGGAACTCCTGTACTCAAGCTATCCACCTGCCTCGGCGTCCCAAAGTGCTGGGATTACAGGTGTGAGCCACTGCGTCCAGCCTCATCCAGCTAGTTTTATAATTTTTGGGGGGAGGTAGCAACAGGGATCTCTATATGTTGCCCAGGCTGGTCTCGAACTCCTGGCCTTAGTGATCCTCCTGTCTCAGCCTCCCAAAGTGTTGGGATAATAGGTGTGAGCTACCACACCTGCCCCATTATTCTTTTTTTTTTTTTTGAGACGGAGTCTCACACTGTCGCCCAGGCTGGAGTGCAGTGGCGCAATCTCTGCTCACTGTAGGCTCCGTCTCCCGGGTTCACGCCATTCTCCTGCCTCAGCCTCCTGAGTAGCTGGGATTACAGGTGCCCGCCACTATGCCTGGCTAATTTTTTGTGTTTTTAGTAGAGATGGGTTTCACCGTGTTAGCCAGGATGGTCTCGATCTCCTGACCTCGTGATCCACCCACCTCGGCCTCCCAAAGTGCTGGGATTACAGGCGTGAGCCAGCACGCCCGGCCCCTTATTCTTATACCTGAGATTCACCTTTAATTGCCCTCTGTCATCAGCACTTTGAGAATGCCTCAATTTTGAGAATACCTTGTATTCTGGAAATGATTCATTCAGTCAGCAAACCCTGATTGATGTGTAGTTGGGCAATGGGAGGCCAAGATAAATGAACTGTAATCTGGAAAACAAACATATAAACAGATACATACCGTAACAAGATACAAGTGCTAGGATGGATCATAAAAGGCTTACTTAGGTAGCTCTGAATGTAATATCAGGCCTACAATATTATCACTTATTGTTGTTTTTTGGATCTTATTTTTAGAAGCAGCACAATCTTTTTCTTGGAGAAAATAATAGCAAGGAATAGGGGAGCTGTTCTGACTGAAGCAGGGTATAGGAGGCCCACAGCCTTTCCTGCTTTGCTTCCTCTTCAAAGCCATCCTCCCTGCAGTTCACTGAGAAATGACTCATTGGAGCTCCAAGGAAGTCCTACAGCTAGCTAGTTGCAGAGTTCTCCTGATTCTTAGCTTTCTTAGCAGTCAGATACCAGACTGATAAACGATAATGAAATTTCTCCCAGTTTTATGTTCCATCCCACAAAGAAGTCGATAAACACATTTCTGTCAGGGGCTTCAGCCTGCCTGGCTTTGTTACTGAGTTTGTTTTAAATGTTTAACTTCCAGAGATCCAAATACATAACAAATAAGGTCTATTCCCGGGAAGGTACTGTAACCCTTTTCATTGTCATTTGTGGGCAGTGCCAAGCGGCCTCTAATAGCCTCTTCTGTTTTTTTGGTGGAAATTTAGTTACCTCAGAAATTTATGTAAGGGATATTTGATAAAGGTGACTAACAATCTCGTCTCTGTAAATTGATGAAGGGATGAGAGCGGTATTAGACTCATGTCCTCTTTTGAATGCACACTGCTTTTGTGGTCCAGCAGGGTTTCTCAACGTTAGTGCTGTTGACAATTTGGGCTGGATCGTTTGTGGCGGTGGGGTATGTGTGTATGTGCGCACATGCAAGCATGTGTGTGCTATCTGTGCATTATAGGACACTGAGCAGTGTCCCTGACCTCTACCCACTATTGTCAGTAGCACACTCCCATCTTTCAGTTGTGACAACTAAACATGTCTGCAAACATTGCCACGTTTCCAAACATGTTCCTTGGGGGACAAGTTGGCCCCCATTGGAGAAACCCTGGATTGGAGATTGGTTGTCATGAGATGAAAATGCAAATCAGATTTGTCACAGGACAAAGTAAATTTTCAGTTACCTAATTAAACCTTTACTTTTTATAAGTCACTCTAAAGAAACAAAAGTGTGTCCTGTCTTCCATCCCTGATTCTCGGTTACTGGAGGACCCTTCACCTAAGTCTTGTTCAGGGTCTCCTCGAAGGAGTTAAACTAAAACAATACGATATCTTCCCTTAGGTCTTTTGCAGAATTTATTTTGCTAGGCCGGGTACTGTGGCCCACTCCTGTAATCCTAGCACTTTGGGAGGCCAAGGCAATTGGATTGGTTGAGTTCAGGAGTTCAAGACTCGCCTGGGCAACATGGTGAAACCCCATCTCTACAAAAAATACCGAAAAATTACCTGGGCATGGTGTTGCATGCCTGTAGTCCTAGGTACTCGGGGGACTGAGGTGGGAGGATCACTTGAGCTCAGGAGGTCAAGGCTGCAGTGGGCCGAGACTGCCACTGCACTCCAGCCTAGGTGACAAAGTGAGACTCTATCTCAAAAAGTATATATATATATATATTTTGCTTGAAATTCCAAGATTTTCTTTCTTTTCTTTCTTTCCTTCTTTTTTTTTATAATTTTTTTTTTTTTTTTTTTTGAGATAGAATTTCGCTCTGTTGCCCAGGGTGCAGTGCAGTGGCATGATCTCGGCTCACTGCAGCCTCTGCCTCCCGGGTTCTGAGTAGCTAGGACTACAGGCACGCACCACCACATCCATCTAATTTTTGTATTTTTAGTAGACATAGGGTTTCACCATATTGGCCAGGCTGGTCCTGAACTCCTGACCTTGTGATCCACCTGCCTTGGCCTCCCAAAGTACTGAGATTACAAGTGTGAGCCCCTTGGCCCACCCCCCCTAAACTTTTTTTTTTTTTTTTTTTTTTTTTTTTTTTTTTTGAGACGGAGTCTTGCTCTGCCGCCCAGGCTGGAGTGCAGTGGCCGGATCTCAGCTCACTGCAAGCTCCGCCTCCCGGGTTTACGCCATTCTACTGCCCCAGCCTCCCGTGTAGCTGGGACTACAGGCTCCTGCCATGTCGCCTGGCTAGTTTTTTGTATTTTTTAGTAGAGACGTGGTTTCACCGTATTAGCCAGGATGGTCTCGATCTCCTGACCTCGTGATCCGCCCGTCTCGGCCTCCCAAAGTGCTGGGATTACAGGCTTGAGCCACCGCGCCCGGCCACCCCATATACTTTCAAACAAGAAATGGAAATATCGCTGTCTCCATGAAAAGCCTTACAGGCAGCATCAAATCTATACTAGGGGCCAGATGCAGTACCTCACAACTGTAATCCCAACACAGGGAGGGTGAGAGGATTCCTTGAGGCTAGGAGTTCCAGACCAGCCTGGGCAATACATTGAGACACTATCTCTACAAAATACTTTTTAAAATTAGCATAGTGGTGCGCACATGTAGTCCTAGCTACTTAGAAGGATGAATTGGGAGGATCGCCTGAGCCCAGGAGGTAGAGACTGCAGTGAGCTAATATCGCACCACCACAGTCTCCTAAGTAGATGGGACACTCCAGACAGAGCAAAACCCTGTCTCTAAAAACAAATAAATAAATAAATGGCTTACACTGAGGGTCACAGACTTTGAGTTGAAGTTCATCATGAAGAATCTCCTTCTTTTTTTTTTTGAGACGGAGTCTCGCTCTGTCGCCCAGGCTGGAGTGCAGTGGCCGGATCTCAGCTCACTGCAAGCTCTGCCTCCCGGGTTTATGCCATTCTCCTGCCTCAGCCTCCCGAGTAGCTGGGACTACAGGCGCCCGCCATCTCGCCCTGCTAGTTTTTTGTATTTTTTAGTAGAGACGGGGTTTCACCGTGTTAGCCAGGATGGTCTCGATCTCCTGACCTCGTGATCCACCCGTCTCGGCCTCCCAAAGTGCTGGGATTACAGCCTTGAGCCACCGCGCCCGGCCAGGACTGCTTAGATTTTAAACACTCAATACATGCTTGACACGATTTAGTCTATTTCTCTGTAGTTACTATAGCAATGGATGCTATAGAGATGTGCAGACCCTATTGTGACCTCCCTTTGGTACAGGGATGCTCTGGAGCCCCTGGCTTCATTGTCCACTAAGGTCTGGCAGGTCTGATTGTCTCTCTTCAGGCACTGAATATTGGGGTATGCCATCCTCCCCTGCTGGAACCAGCCTTGGCCTGCCCTGTTAGTCATCAAAAATAGATCTCACCAGGGAACAATCTTCTAAGGTTGTTGTGTAATCTGAGTGAGCCAAGGTGAGTGTTTTGGGGACAAGCAGCATCAACTTCTGAATCTTCAGCTGGGCCTGAGCACTTATTTCTCAGAAATAATAGAATCTTGCTCACTTTTCTTTTCTTTTCTTTTCTTTTCTTTTTTTTTTTAGACAGAGTCTCGCTCTGTTGACCAGGCTGGAGTACAGTAGATCGATCTCAGCTCATTGTAGCCTCCACCTCCTAGGTTCAAGCGATTCTCCTGCCTCAGCCTCCTGTGTAGCTGGTATTACAGGCGTGCACCATCACATCTGGCTAATAATTGTATTTTTAGTAGAGATGGGGTTTCACCATGTTGGCCAGGCTGTTCTCGAACTCCTGACCTCAAGTGATCTGCCCACTTCGGCCTCCCAAAGAGCTGGGATTATAGGTGTGAGTCACCATGCCCGGCCTCTTGCTCACTTTTCATACTAAAACAACAAATTACAGGCAGTAGTTTAACCTCTCTACTGCATGCATAAATGCAGTGTGGTACGAGTGCCTCTAGCCCATAACTTCAGTTTCCATGTTACTAGCAGTCTGTGGTGACATCATACTAATCTCACATGCAGGAACCAATGAGGGTTAGCTAGGGACACAGGAGGAGTCACCTCGCATTCAGAATGACTCAAGTTTAGTCTCAACTTGATCATTAGCTCTCTGAGTGACCTTGCCCATGTTAATTTTCTTGATCTTAGTTTCTTCAGAGCCAATGAGACACTGCTTGAAAGTGACGTAGCCTGGTATACCCAGCTCTGTCAGACTTATAGTCTAGTGCTCTCTTGGGTGAACTTGAGGGTCGTCTGCCAAGGCAGGAATGGCTTCTTTAAAAAAAAAAATTACTTTATTTTTATTTTTTTGTAGCGGGGGGCTCACTATGTTTCCTAGGCTGGTCTCAAACTCCTGGACTCAAGTGATCCTTCAGCCTCGGCCTCCCAAAGTGCAGAGATTATAGGTGTGAGCTACCAGAACCAGCCTCCAGGAATGGCTTCTAATGCTTCAGGCTGCTTGTGGAGAGGAAAGCATCTGGGAGCTGATGGCACTCTCAGGTTTCCCAAAATGACAGTTCTGCATGTGCACCTTAATCACCTAATTTTTTTCCCTCCAGCCCCAAATGCTATTCACAGTTCCTGTTTATGATAGAAGCTGAAGCTTACAGGTGACAATTTTTGTGCCTGTGTAAAAGGAAACATGACTGACTCCACTTATCCACAGGACACCTGCTTTCAAGGTTGTTCAGTGTTGGAATAATATTTGCTTGATAGTAACCTAGGGATGACCCAAGGTTTCATCAGTTAAAGCCAGCCCTGTGGGATGCCTGAAGCCTAGGCTCTGTCCCTATAAAAATCCCACCAGAACCATTTTAGAATTCACTCAGGGCTTTACCACCTCCCCCCACCCCGGTGCTGCCTATGAAACTAAAGAATCCTCAGCTTCTCAGCCCTGGGACACATTCTTCTCATATAAAGTGAGGTGGCAGTCAGGGAATAGGGGCGAGTCTTGTGCTTATTTCAGTTATAATAGGAAGACTCTATCAGGACTCATCGTTGTCCCAGCAATAGTCAATCCCAGGCCCCTTCTTTGAACTCATTTCAGTGTTTCAGGTTCCGTCCTTGGTGTCTGCCTTCACTGCTTGCTCAGTTGTATTTGAACATGGCTAGAGATGAGCACACCTCTCTTCTCCAGTAAAAAAGCCTGCAAGAAAAGTCTTGGACTTCTTGAACTGCTATCAGTTGTTTTTTTTTTTTATTCAATATATTTTTTGAGATGGAGGGGGGAGGTCTCACTTTGTTGCCCAGGATGGTGTTGAACTCCTGGCCACAAGCGATCCTTCTACCTCAGCGTTCCAAAGTACAGAGATTATAGGCTTGAGCTACCACAACCAGTCTCTTGTCAGTTTTTGAGGTTACTTAAGAGGCTAATGCCTTTAAATTAGTTTGCAGTTGTTTTGCTTTTGCCTTCCTTTTTGCCCAGACATGCAAATGCTTACTTAGTAAATCTGACTCAAGTGCTTTGTGTCCCGAGTCCGCACTTTTCCAGGATTCATTGTCTTTTTTTTTGTTTGTTTTTTGAGACAGAGTCTCACTTTGTAGTCCAGGCTGGAGGGCAGTGGCGTGATCTCGGCTCATTGCCAAGCTTCACCTCCCAGGTTCACGCCATTCTCCTGCCTCAGCCTCCCGAGTAGCTGGGACTACAGGCACCTGCCACCACACCCAACTAATTTTTTTGTATTTTTAGTGGAGACAGGGTTTCACTGTGTTAACCAGGATGGTCTCAATCTCTTGACCTCGTGAGATCTACCTGCCTCGGCCTCCCAAAGTGCTGGGATTACAGGTGTGAGCAATTGCGCCCAACCTTTTTTTTGTTTTTTTTTGTTTTTTGTTTTTTGAGACACAGTCTTGCTCTGTCGCCCAGGCTGGAGTGCAGTGGCACTATCGGCTCACTGCATCCTCTACGTCCTGGGTTCAAGCAATTCTTGTGCCTCAGCCTCCCGAGTAGCTGGGATTACAGTCACGCGCCACCACACCTGGCTAATTTTTTATATTTTTAGTAGAGATAGGGTTTCGCCATGTTGGCCAGGCTGGTCTTGAATGCCTGACCTCAGGTGATCTACTCACTTGGCCTCCCAAAGTGCTGGGATTACAGACGTGAGCCACCACGCCCAGCTGGATTCAGTCTTAACTTGCTCTTTTTTTTTTGAGTCTTACTCCCTTGCCAGGCTGGAGTACAATGGTGTGATCATAGCTCACTGCATCCTTGAACTCCTGGGGTTAAAAGATCCTCTGGCCCCAGTTTCCCCATTGGTTGGGACTACAGGTGTGTGTCACCATGCCTGGCTAATTATTTTGTATTTCGTAGAGACAAGGTCTGGCTGTGTTGCCCAGGCTAGTCTTAAACTCCTAGGCTTAGGCGATCCTCCCAATTGGCCTCCCAAAGTGCCGGGATTATAGGTGTGAGCCACTGCACTCAGCCTGGATTTGCTCTTTTATCAAGAGGTTAATAGTCACTTTTCCATTCAATGAACTGTGGGATTGAATTGCCCCCGTGATTGAAATGAAAGGGCTTATGTATAATATTTCCTGAGGAGTGGCAGTACCAGAGTTCAGAGGAGACCTCAGGCCATTTATTCTATAAACTTAGAAGCGATAGTTCTAGATGATGTGGCTTCTTCAGGGTGTTGAGAAGTCTCTGTTACCTAGTGCCTTATTGGATTAGAACTGATTGAGCTCTGTCTGCTGCCCCAAACATGTGGCTCAGCCAATCTCCAGTGGCATCTGCAATGTGGGTATTCTAGCCTGTAGTGGTCACATGGTTCACCTTGGAAAGGGCAGATATTCCTGTTTCCTGACACTGCTGGAGAATGAGGTCTGAGTTAGGAGTCCTCAGGTGTGACCTGCCCAGAACTATCCGAATTTGCTGGATTTCTTGTTCTTTCTCAGTGTTTAACAATCATCCAATTGCTCATTCTCACCAGCGACTTCCTCAGTAAGAGCTCAATATTTGAAGTGGTGCTACCTTTTGTCAAACATTCATACATGTTAGCCCACTTAGTCTTCGCAGCACACAGTGGATTAATGGATTTTTAAAAGCTGGTATTTACGCACAATGGAATACTACTCAGCCATAAACAAGAAGGAAATTCTGTCATTTGTGACTACATGGATGCATCTAGAGGACATTATGCTGAGTGAAGTAAGCCAAACAAAGACGAATGGTGCACGATATCACTTATATGTGAAATCTGAAAAAGTCCAAGTTATAGAAGGAGAGTGTGAAATGTTGGTTACCAGCGGCTGGGGGAAGGGAAAGTTGGGTGTGGAAAGGGGAGATGTTGATTAAAGGGTACAAAATTTCAGTTAGGAGAAATAAGGTCTGATGATCTGTCTTACAGCATAGTGACTATAGTTAATATGGTTAATATTATAATAGTATTGTATACTTCAAAATTGCTAAAAGAGTGGATTTTAAAAGTGCTCACCACAAAGAAATGATAAGTATATGAGCTAATAGATCTGTTAATAACCCTGATTTGATTATTCCCCAATGTATACATGTGTGCAAACATCACACTGTACCCCATAAATATAATTGTCAGTTAAAACTTTAGAGCCGGGCGCGGTGGCTCAAGCCTGTAATCCCAGCACTTTGGGAGGCCGAGACGGGCGGATCACGAGGTCAGGAGATCGAGACCATCCTGGCTAACA
>NW_016808231.1:4391863-4395404 GCF_001698545.2 Rhinopithecus bieti | reverse complement strand
AAAAAAAAAAAAAAAAAAAAAAAAAATATATATATATATATATATATGGTGGCAATTTTATATAGGAGTGAGCTCTGAGCTGCAAACAGCCTTCTAGGAAGCAGGCAGGGGACCCCCATCTAGGGTGATGGTAAGAATCATGATGCGCAACTGCAAGACGTTCAGCAGGGAGGGAGCATTGGTGGAGTCCCAGTGCAGAAGTCTCTGAGCAGCCACTTAGCTTCCCCATGCTTGTGGGATAACAACCCAAGTTCATGTTGTGGGCATCTCATGCAGTGCAGTAGCTGGTCACTGTCGGGTGTCACTGTTTCATTGAGTCAGAAGCCTGCAGAATTGTTCTCATTCCAAGGAATGAGTCAGTCTGCTGTTCCTTACCCTCGGTGCTGGCTGAGCTGAGCAACCTGCTCTCTTCCTTCAGTTGAGGTTTCTCCAGGGCAAAGAAGTCTTTATTGTTCCTTTCTGTATCACAATATAGGAAATGAATTATAATATAGTCCTTAGATTATATTCCCACCTGGCAGCAATGCACTGAGTTACCTGACGTGAAATTTGTTGGACTTAGTCTCCATGGAGGAGGATTTGACATCTTTGTCTGTTGTCTCAGAAGTCCCAGTAGTGCCTCGTGCCAGCAATCTAGCAGGAGCAAAAGCTTTGGGACAGCATTCTGGATCTGCTGAGCTGGTCTAAAGGAACCTCTTTTCCTGGAAGTAACTGTGATAGGAACTTTGTTACTGCTTCTGTTAGCTCAGGTGTTGGAATGAGAATCAGCAGCTGATCAGGTGAACAGCTAGGAGTACTGGAATTATGGAGTAGTGGAGGTAGATTTTATAAACAGAGGGTCACAGGTTTTTGGAAATGGGAAAGAGAGAGGGCAGAGTGGCCTTTCTAGCATTTGTAATAGAAAAGAGGACCCAGGAGTTTCCATTGACTAGTTAGTTAACACAGTGCGGGATCTTAGCTGGTTTGCTTGGTCCAATTCCTGTCTCTTGGTTTCTTTTTTCCCTTCCCTGCCTTCCCCTCCCTCTTCCCTTTTTCTTTCCAAGAGAATTGAGTCACTTCGTATAAAAGAAGCAGGCAGTTGGCTAAAAAGTCCAACAAAAAACAAGTATTTATAGCTCTCCAAATTTCCCGCTTGTCATTATCAGTATGCTTATATACTTTTGCACACAGTTGTAGTCAGTGTTTGGGGTCCTTTTTTAAAAAAAAAAGTTTTTGTAGGCTTTTCCCTGCATGAACACAGCTTATCAACTTGTCCCGGCTGTGCCAGGATTCCATTGTTTACTGTTGTTTGAGCAGTCATGCCCTTTGTTCTTAGGCTGTGTGTTGTTTTTTTCCTAACATCATAGTATGGCTGTGTATTATTTTGATACAGATTACGATTACTATCACTATTTCTTGAAGTGTATTTCCCAGAGTGGAATATTTTAGGATCTTTTTTTCTTCTTTTTTTTGGTGGGGGCGGGGGTGGGGAACATGTAGCTTCTTGTGGATATTAGAGATTGAAGTCTAAAAAGGTTCTACGTTTATGATTTGGCCCCCAATTTTCTAGAGATACCAATGGTTCCTGCAAACAAAAGAGCATTCAAGTATAGAAACCAACCAGACTAAGTCTGGACATGTAGCTTTTCAGAAAGTGAAAAAATATTATGTTTCTGCTGTTGTAAGGTGGCCTTTGAATGCCACACTGTGTGGCCCGTCCCTTGGACAGTGGCTAGGCCACAAAGTCGCCTCCCCTGGCCCCAGTCTGTGGGTTGAATGTGCTAACCGAGCCTTCCCAGGAGCCTCCTCTGCCCCAGCCCCCAGGTCTGTACAGATGGTACTTGGTACTTTCAGCCCGCCTTGAGGACTCAGTATTCTTCCTGTTAGCTTTCCTTCCAAGTAAAATCAGTAGAACCTGTTTTGAGTTTAGAAAATTTGAAGTTGTGGACAGCAGATTACTTTTTCTTGTTTTTAAAAAATTGCATATTATTGGCATCATGCACGAACGAGATGTTCTCCTTCCTTCCTCTCCCCTCAACCCTGTTTTTTTTTTTTTTTTTCAGTTGGGTGTTTTTACTCAACAAGTATTTATTGAGAATCTAGTATTTTCCAGACCCTGGAGCTATAGTAGTGGAAAAGACAGCTCTGGTCCAGAGTTTGGCTTCCCACGGGCTGGGAGGTCAGAACCGGGAGCTGGCAGACAGGAGTGAGGTTGAAGAGGAGCTAACACAAGTAAAGTGCTGCTGAGAAAATGCCCAAGTGGGTACCAAAGGAAGCAGCTTTCTCTTCCCGTTTTTTTTTGTTTTTTTGTTTTTTTGTTTTTTTTTTTGACAGTCTTGCTCTGTTTCCCAGGCTAGAGTGCAGCAGTGACATGATCTTGGCTCACTGCAATCTCCGCCTCCCAGGTTCAAGGGATTTTCCTGCCTTAGCCTCCTGAGTAGCTGGGATTACGGGTGCTCACCACCATGCCTGGCTCATTTTTGTATTTTTAGTAGAGATGGGCTTTCACCATGTTGGCCTGGCTGGTCTCGAATTGCTGACCTCAGGTGATCTGCCCACCTCGGTCTCCCTAAGTGCTGGGATTACAGCTGTGAACCACTGCGCCTGGCGCCTTTTTGTATTTTTAAGAGAAGCAAAAGGACTTGTTTAATTAAGCAAGACTATACTCTCCCAGAGCATGGAGTTATTACTGAGTAAAACACAGTTAATGAGATTTAATCACCTTCCCTGTCAACTGTTGTGCAGCATGATAATTAGGTGCAAATGGCAGGAAGCGTACTCCAGTCACTGCAGTTGGTGACCTGGGCCATGGATTGCACTTGTCTTTGCCTCATTTTGCCTGTAAGGAGCATGGGGCCTGTGGTCCCGGGGTACCTGGGGTGTGCGCTCAGCCTGGTCCTTTGCTTCCATCACCCATCTAGAGGCTCCAGGACCCTTTACTGCGCCCCTCCCTCCTCTAGATAGCTCAGTGTTTTCATCCCAGCACCTTTTTCTCTGCTGCCTGAGAACTGAGCAGCCAGAGACAAATTTTGGCTCTCAGGGTCCTCAAGGGTGTATAGCAAAGCTGTTCTTGTTATTTATTTATTATTATTTTAAATATTTTATTTATTTATTATTGAGACAGAGTCTCGCTCTGTCGGCATGATCTTGACTCACTGCAACCTCTGTCTCCCAGGCTCAAGAAATGCTCCTACGTCAGCCTCCCAAGTAGCTGGGATTACAGGCATGTGCCACCATGCCTGGCTGATTTTTGTATTTTTAGTAGAGATGGGGTTTCACCTTGTTGGCCAGGCTGGTCTCGAACTCCTGACCTCAGATAATCTGCCCGCTTCGGCCTCCCAAAGTGCTGGGATTACAGGTGTGAGCCACCACGCCTGGCCTTTTTAAATTTTTTTTAAGATGGACTCTCGCTCTTTTTCCCAGGCTGGAGTGCAACAGCTCGATCTCGCTCACTGCAACTTCTGCCTCCCAGGTTCAAGCGATTCTCTTGCCTCAGCCTCCTGAGTAGCTGGGATTACAGGTGTGAGCCACTGCGCCCAGCCAGCAAAGATGTTCTTTTACA
>NW_016808231.1:4384023-4388368 GCF_001698545.2 Rhinopithecus bieti | reverse complement strand
AAAAAAAAAAAAAAAAAAAATATATATATATATATAAATCAAGGTGTGAAGGCCCACGTGAGGCTTATTCTACAGCTTGCAGTGCCTGTTCTGGCCCCTTGATAAGCGGACACACAGCTGGGCAGCCTTATGCTATCTCTGTGAACCACCCGTTTCTGGCTTTGTTCATAATATTCCTTTGATCTAGAGGCCCTCCCCAACTCCTGCCCCAAATCCTGTCTGTGTTGAGGGTCCTGCCCCAGGAAGCCCTCTGCATACTGTTCCATGTGATACCCGCCTGCTTTCACTTTCTTCTAGACTGTGCTGTGCATCATACAGTTCATCAGCATTATTGCAGAGTAGAGTGTTTCTGATTTGGAGTCAAGAGAAGGTTCCATTTTTCTGTACATCCCGATGTTTATTTTCTGAGTGTTTTCAAACATCACTAAACCTCAGTCAAAATAAAGTATGATCATGATGTAACATTCATTGAGTGCTTACCACATGGTAGGCATTGTGCTATATGAGTTATCACTTGACTTCCTAAAATAATCCCAATATAGATGCTAAATGTAAAGGTGAGAGAGACGGTTCAAAAAGGCCTCAGTGAGCAAACCATGTATTATAATATCCTAAAAGATAACAAAAATGTAACTAGCTGTCTAGAGGAAACTCAGGAAGGATATGTGCCTTGAGCCTTTTAAGGACCATTTCTTACACTTCTTTGTTCTTCTTGACACCTGTTTCTGGGTAGAGCACACAGAAAATGCTCAGTAGATAAGTTATTTTTCCTTGGCCCAGTTTGGCCTGATTTGGCCCTAGTTCTGTCTTTGTGAGTTACTTTGTTAGTTGTTGGTGCTACTGTGCTGCTGTTCATGTAGAAGGTTTCCCAAATGGGCTGCGCCTTACATTGCCTGAGCAGAAGCCCCCAGGGATGGAGCATGAGCTTGCCTTGTTATGGGACTGTATTTCCCTGGCTGACGAAGGCTCAGCCTTTGCAGCAGGCAATGGGAATTGATTGGCCAACTTAGTATTTCCTTCAGCCTAGCAAAGTCCTAAGTAGGCTACGGACCGTCTGCTTTTTTGGTAACTCCTGTAGGCTGCCCTCTGCACGAGGCACCCAGCCTCTCACAGGTAGGATGAACTGGCGTCACTTGCAGAGGGGTGGAACTGTGCGTTGCTTGCCAAGCTTTTATTTCCCTAAGGTTTTGAGGTTTTCTTTGTTTTCGGTAACTTTTAATTTTTTTTTTTTTTTTTTTTTTTTGAGACAGGGTTTCACTCTTATTGCCTAGGCTGAAGTATGCAGTGGCGCAATCTTGGCTCACTGCAACCTCTGCCTCCCAGGTTCAAGTGATTCTCCTGCCTCAGCCTCCCGAGTAGCTGGGATTACAGGTGCATGTGCACCACATCTGGCTAATTTTGTATTTTTAGTAGAGACGGGGTTTCTCCATGTTGGTCAGGCTGGTCTTGAACTCCCAGTCTCAGGTGATCCACCCGCCTCGGCCTCCCAAAGTGCTGGGATTAAATGCACGAGTCACTGCGTCCAGCCTAACTTTTTAATTTTGATACTTTTTTTTTTTTTTGAGACAGAATTTTGCTCTTGTTGCCCAGGCTGGAGTGCAGTGGCGCGATCTCAGCTCACTGCAACCTCTGCCTCCTGGGCTCAAGAGATTCTCCTGCCTCAGCCTCCCAAGTAGCTGGGATTACAAGTGTGCACCACCATTCCTGGCTATTTTTTGTATTTTTAGTAGATACGGGGTTTCACCATGTTGACCAGGATGGTCTCGAACTCGTCTGCCTCGGCCTCCCAAAGTGCTGGGATTACAGGCATGAGCCACTGCACCCTGTCTTGATACAGTTTTAAGCATACAGAAAAATGGTAAGAATAGTACAAAGAACTCTCAAAGAACCTTTTCCCCAGATTCACTGCTAGGATTTTGCCTTGTTTGCTTTTCTGACTTGCCAGTGTCCCCACCCTGCAGCATATGCACATGCACACACACTGTCTTCTGAACCATCTGACAGGGAGTTGCAGGCAGTGTGCCTTTACTTCTGAATACCCCAGTGTGTATTTCTTAGGAACAAAGACATTCTTACATAATCGCAGTACAATTATTTTTTAAAACCAGCAAGCTTAATGTCAATACCATGCTATTACCTAATACGTTGTTCATATTCAGATTTTTTCCATATTCCACTATGGTCCCAGTAATGGCAGAGCTTTATTTTAAAGAAAACAATCCTGGGGTGTGTGGGTGTCACCTTGGTTACATTGGCTCCGAGGAAAGCAGAACCGGCAGGTATTTGGGGAAGTGACTGCCGTGGGTGCCACATCACCAGCTCCTTGTGTCTCTGCAGGACCAGAGTGAGAGCAGCAAGAACCACACCCAGCAGCAATGTCAGCGGAAGTGGAAACCTCAGAGGGGGTAGACGAATCAGAGAAAAAGAACTCTGGGGCCTTAGAAAAGGAGAACCAAATGAGGTGAGTGATGGGGGCTGGCTGCACTGAGTCAGGTGGGCCCAGCACCTGTCCTGCTCAGCACACCCAGTTTCGTCTGCTGGCAGCACTGGGGAGTGGCCATGGGCCATGAGCTCTGGACCCCTGGGTGCCTGCTTGGCCCTGCAGGGACCGCATACAGTTTCGGCTGCTTAGAATTCTCCCCACTGGTCTATTGTCTCATCCCAGGAGGCAGAGCAGGTGCTCCTGGGAGTGCTGATAGGATTTGATGGTAGTCATCCTTTTTTCTTCTTAAAAACTTGCATGTTTCCTCATCTGGGCTGAGAAACGGTAAATGGAGGCAAAGCTGGCTCTGTTCAGTCTTTACCCCATAAAATTGAGTAACTCTGACTGGAGGGCAGGCTTTCCTTACTCTGTATAGGGACAGCTCATGCTAAACCTGAGCTTCCAGGCCCTGTTCTGCATCATTAGCCTCTCTTTATAGCCCAGTTATTGGCCAAGTTTTTTTTTTATCCTTTGAAATAATTGCTAATAATAAATCGATTCTCAGAACATGGATGATAACAAGCTAATCTCCTAAAAAAGCCAGCAGAGGCCGGACCATGATAAGGCCAAATTTCTCTCACTCTTATAGATGGATTGTGTGGACACATGTAAGCCCTTGCCCAAGTACAACCATCTTTAGGATCACACGTTTTCTGCCTTGTCCATCCATCCACACACCTTTACACTGTGTAATTCCGTTAAGCAGCACAAACCCAAGGTCCCAGCCCCAGCCTCTTGGTTGTCTCTTCATCCTTCTGTGCTTGGTCCTAGTCATATATAGTCCTGATGAGGCTGTGGGTCCAAGGTGGAAGGAGGGCAGTGGGGCCATCCGAGGAGACCCATGGTCACAGCCTTACTGAGGTGTGTGGATTCCAGGAGACATGTTCCAAGGCAGGCTGTTCCTAGAAGCCAGCAAATACTGATGGGAGTATAGATGTGTGTCTCTTCGGCCACTAGGTGGCCACAGAAGCAACGCATGGCTCGTTTGAGTGGTTCCCAACACAGACACATGGACGTGGGTACTACTCTCAAGGAGCAGGCCACAGTCATCCCGTGTGTCCTGAGTCCTTGGAGTAGACTGTCATGTCTGCTTGCCCTGTGTTCCCCAACAAATTCCTGCTCTTCGTGTTGGAGTGAAGTGTCTGAGAAGCCCTGGCCTCCAGTACAACAGGTAGTCACCTTGGGGTCTGGACTCAGTCTTCTTCCTATGGTCCTTTCTGGGAAGCTGGGAAGGGCTAATTGACACACAAACACCTCCCATCTCTCCACAGAATGGCTGACCTCTCGGAGCTCCTGAAGGAAGGGACCAAGGAAGCACACGACCGGGCAGAAAACACCCAGTTTGTCAAGGACTTCTTGAAAGGCAACATTAAGAAGGAGCTGTTTAAGGTTTGTGCCCCACTTTGGGTTCCAGACTGTCATATGGGGTTGGGGTGGAGGCCTTGGTCCCATGAGAAAGGTGCCCCGGAGCCACTCTGAGGGAAAAGCTGGGCTTTTCTCCACACTCCATTCCTTCTTGACATTAAGCTCTGGCTCTCGGCTGGGTACGATGGCTCATGTCTGTAATCTCAGCACTTTGGGAGGCCGAGGCAAGTGGATCACTTGAGGCCAGGAGTTTGAGACCACCCTGGCCAACATGGTAAAACCCTGTTTCTACTAAAAATACAAAAATTAGCCAGGTGTAGTGACGCACACCTGTACTTCCAGCTACTTGGGAGGCTGAGGTGGGAGAATCACTTGAACCTGGGAGGTGGAGGTTGCAGTGAGCCGAAATCGCCCCACTGTATTCCAGTCTGGTTGACAGAGCGAGACTCTGTCCCCTGCAAAAAAAAAAAAAAAAAAAAAAAAAAAAAAAAAAAAAAA